>NC_056746.1:157482157-157538264 GCF_019279795.1 Protopterus annectens | reverse complement strand
TTGCTATAAGAGGGGGAGGTGGTATCACTTCTTTGTTATCTGATATTTAATATCCTAGAGGGCTTCCTCTGTACTTTAAGTGCTAGCCACAAAGTTTGAGAAATCATTGTATGCTCAACTCCTGAGAGACTTGCTTGGCTACAAACATCTGCTTTAGAAGCTGAAGCTAAGTGAAACTTGCAGTAGTGTATTTTACTATTCTGCTAAGTACAAACTTTCAGTTTTAAAAGCATTGTATTTTCATTTTTTCTGTTTCCTAATTGTGTGTTTCTGAACAGTGTGCTGTGTGTCTCTCTGCAGTTATTTTGCTTCAAGAGGGGGTGGTGGTATCACTTCTTTGTTATCTGATATTTAATATCCTGAGGGATTCCTCTGTACTTTAAGTGCTAGCCACAAAGTTTGAGAAATCATTTTATGCTCAAATCCTGAGAGACTTGCTTGGCTACAAACATCTGCATTACAAGCTGAAGCTAAGTGAAACTTGCAGTAGTGAATTTTAGTATTCTTTTAAGTACAAACCTGCAGTTTTAAAAGTACTGTATTTTCATTTTTTTCTGCTTCTTAATTGTGTGTTTCTGAACAGTGTGCTGTGTGTCTCTTTGTAGTTATTTTGCTATAAGAGAGGGTGGTGGTATCACTTCTTTGTTATCTAATATTTAATAGCCGAGAGGGATTCCTCTGTACTTTAAGTGCAAGCCACAAAGTTTGAGAAATCATTATTTGCTCAACTCCTGAGAGACTTGCTAGGCTACAAACATCTGCAATACAAGCTGAAGCTATGTGAAACTTGCAATAGTGAATTTTAGTCTTCTGTTAAGTAAAAACTTGCAGTTTTAAAAGTACTGTATTTTCATTTTTTCTGTTTCGTAATTGTGTGTTTCTGAACAGTGTGCTGTGTGTCTCTCTCTGCAGTTATTTTGCTATAAGAGGGGGTGGTGGTATCACTTCTTTGTTATCTGATATTTAATATCCTAGAGGGATTCTTTTGTACTTTAAGTGTTAGCAACAAAGTTTGTGAAATCATTTTATGCTCAACTCCTGAGAGACTTGCTTGGCTACAAACATCTGCTTTAGAAGCTAAAGCTAAGTAAAACTTGCAGTAGTGTATTTTAGTATTCTGTTAAGTACAAACTTGCAGTTTTAAAAGTACTGTATTTTCATTTTTTCTGTTTCCTAATTGTGTATCTGTACAGTGTGCTATGTGTTGCTCTGCAGTTATTTTGCTATAAGAGGCGGTGGTGGTATCATTTCTTTGTTATCTGATATTTAATATCCTAGAGGGCTTCCTCTGTACTTTAAGTGCTAGCCACAAAGTTTGAGAAATCATTGTATGCTCAACTCCTGAGAGACTTGCTTGGCTACAAACATCTGCTTTAGTAGCTGAAGCTAAGTGAAACTTGCAGTAGTGTATTTTAGTATTATGTTAAGTACAAATGTGCAGTTTTAAAAGTACTGTATTTTCATTTTTTCTGTTTCCTAATTCTGTGTTTCTGAACAGTGTTATGTGTGTGTCTCTGCAGTTATTTTGCTATAAGATGGGGTTGTGGTATCACTTCTTTGTTATCTGATATTTAATGGCCTAGAGGGATTCCTCTGTACTTTAAGTGCTAGCAACAAAGTTTGAGAAATCATCTTATGCTCAACTTCTCAGAGACTTGCTTGGTTACAAACATCTGCATTACAAGCTGAAGCTAAGTGAAACTTGCAGTAGTGTATTTTGGTATTCTGTTAAGTACAAACTTGCAGTTTTAAAAGTACTGTATTTTCACTTTTTTCTGTTTCCTAATTGTGTGTTTCTGAACAGTGTGCTGCATGTCTCTCTGCAGTTATTTTGTTATAAGATGGGGTTGTGGTATCACTTCTTTGTTATCTGATATTTAATGACCTAGAGGGATTCCTCTGTACTTTAAGTGCTAGCAACAAAGTTTGAGAAATCATTTTATGCTGAACTCCTGAGGGACTTGCTTCGCTGCAAACATCTGCATTACAAGCTGAAGCTAAGTGAAACTTGCAGTAGTGAATATTAGTCTTATGTTAAGTACAAACTTGCTGTTTTAAAAGTACTGTATTTTCATTTTTCTGTTTCCTAATTGTGTGTTTCTGAACAGTGAGCTGTGTGTCTCTCTCTGCAGTTGTTTTGCTATAAGAGGGGTGGTGGTATCACTTCTTTGTTATCTGAGATTTAATAGCCTAGAGGGATTCTTCTGTACTTTAAGTGCTAGCCACAAAGTTTGAGAAATCATTTTATGCTGAACTCCTGAGGGACTTGCTTCGCTACAAACATCTGCATTACAAGCTGAAGCTAAGTGAAACTTGCAGTAGTGAATTTTAGTATTCTGTTAAGCACAAACTTGCAGTTTTAAAAGTACTGTATTTTCATTTTTTCTGTTTCCTAATTGTGTTTCTGTACAGTGTGGTATGTGTTGCTCTGCAGTTATTTTGCTATAAGAGGCATTGGTGGTACCATTTCTTTGTTATCTGATATTTAATATCCTAGAGGGCTTCCTCTGTACTTTAAGTACTAGCGACAAAGTTTGAGAAATCATTGTATGCTCAACTCTTGAGAGACTTGATTGTCTACAAACATCTGCTTTAGTAGCTGAAGCTAAGTGAAACTTGCAGTAGTGTATTTTAGTAATATGTTAAGTACAAACGTGCAGTTTTAAAAGTAATGTATTTTCATTTTTTTCTGTTTCCTAATTGTGTGTTTCTGAACAGTGTGCTGTGTGTCTCTGCAGTTATTTTGCTATAAGAGGGGCTGGTGGTATCACTTCTTTGTTATGTGATGTTTAATAGCCTAGAGATATTCCTCTGTACTTTAAGTGCTAGCCACAACATTTGAGAAATCTTTTTTTGCTGAACTCCTGAGAGACTTGCTTGGCTACAAACATCTGCATTACAAGTTGAAGCTAAGTGAACCTTGCAGTAGTGAATTTTAGTCTTCTGTTAAGTACAAACTTGCAGTTTTAAAAGTACTGTATTTTCATTTTTTCTGTTACCTAATTCTGTATTTCTGAACAGTGTGCTGTGTGTCTCTCTGCAGTTATTTTGCTATAAGAGGGGGAGGTAGTATCACTTTTTTGTTATCTGATATGTAATAGCCTTGAGGGATTCCTCTGTACTTTAAGTGCTAGCCACAAAGTTTGAGAAATCATTTTATGCTCAAATCCTGAGAGACTTCCTTGGCTACAAACATCTGCATTACAAGCTGAAGCTAAGTGAAACTTGCAGTAGTGAATTTTAGCCTTCTGTTAAGTACAAACTTGCAGTTTTAAAAGTATTGTATTTTCATTTTTTCTGTTTCCTAATTGTGTGTTTCTGAACAGTGTGCTGTATGTCTCTCTGCAGTTATTTTGTAATAAGATGGGGTTGTGGTATCACTTCTTCGTTATCTGATATTTAATATCCTAGAGGGATTCCTCTGTACTTTAAGTGCTAGCAACAAAGTTTGAGAAATCATTTTATGCTCAACTCCTGAGAGACTTGCTTGGATACAAACATCTGCATTACAAGCTGAAGCTAAATGAACCTTGCAGTAGTGAATTCTAGTCTTCTTTTACGTGCAAACTTTCAGTTTTATAAGTACTGTATTTTCATTTTTTCTGTTTCCTAATTGTGTGTTTCTGAACAGTGTGCTGTGTGTCTCTCTCTGCAGTTATTTTGCTATAAGAGGGGGTGGTGGTATCACTTCTTTTTTATCTGATATTTAATAGCCTAGAGGGATTCCTCTGTACTTTAAGTGCTAGCCACAAAGTTTGAGAAATCATTTTATGCTCAACTCCTGAGAGACTTGCTTGGCTACAAACATCTGCTTTAGTAGCTGAAGCTAAGAAAAACTTGCAGTAGTGTATTTTAGTATTATGTTAAGTACAATCATGCAGTTTTTAAAGTACTGTATTTTCATTTTTCTGGTTCCTAATTGTGTGTTTCTGAACAGTGTGATGTGTGTCTCTCTGCAGTTATTTTGCTATAAGAGGGGTGGTGGTATCACTTCTTTGTTATATGAGATTTAATAGCCTAGAGGGATTCCTCTGTACTTTAAGTGCTAGCTGCAAAGTTTGAGAAATCATTTTATGCTGAGCTCCTGAGAGACTTGCTTCACTACAAACATCTGCATTACAAGCTGAAGCTAAGTGAAACTTGCAGTAGTGAATTTTAGTATTCTGTTAAGCACAAACTTGCAGTTTTAAAAGTACTGTATTTTCATTTTTTTCTGTTTCCTAATTGTGTGTTTCTGAACAGTGTGCTGTATGTCTCTCTGCAGTTATTTTGTTATAAGAGGGGTGGTGGTATCACTTCTTTGTTATCTGATATTTAATGGTCTAAAGGGATTCCTCTGTACTTTAAGTGCTAGCAACAAAGTTTGAGAAATCATTTTATGCTCAACTCCTGAGAGACTTGCTTGGCTACAAACATCTGCATTACAAGCTGAAGCTAAATGAAACTTGCACTAGTGAAATGCTGTCGTCTGTTAAGTACAAACTTGCAGTTTTAAAAGCATTGTATTTTCATTTTTTTCTGTTTCCTAATTGTGTGTTTCTGAACAGTGCGCTGTGTGTCTCTCTGCAGTTATTTTGCTTCAAGAGGGGGTGGGGGTATCACTTCTTTGTTATCTGATATTTAATAGCCTAGAGGGATTCCTCTGTACTTTAAGTGCTAGCCACAAAGTTTGAGAAATCATTGTATGCTCAAATCCTGAGATACTTCCTTGGCTACAAACATCTGCATTACAATATGAAGCTAAGTGAAACTTGCAGTAGTGAATTTTAGTCTTCTGTTAAGTACAAACTTGCAGTTTTAAAAATATTGTATTTTCATTTTTTTTTCTCTTTCCTAATTGTGCATTTCTGAACAGGGTGCTGTGTGTCTCTCTCTGCAGTTATTTTGCTATAAGAGCGGGTGGTGGTATCACTTCCTTGTTATCTGATATTTAATAGCCTAGAGTGATTCCTCTGTACTTTAGGTGCTAGCCACAAAGTTTGAGAAATTATTTTATGCTCAACGCCTGAGTGGCTTGCTTGGCTACAAACATCTGCTTTAGAAGCCGAAGCTAAGTGAAACGTGGAGTAGTGTATTTTAGTATTCTGTTAAGTACAAACTTGCAGTTTTAAAAGCATTGTATTTTCATTTTTTCTGTTTCCTAATTGTGTGTTTCTGAACAGTGTGCTGTGTGTCTCTCTGCAGTTATTTTGCTTCAAGAGGGGGTGGTGGTATCACTTCTTTGTTATCTGATATTTAATAGCCTAGAGGAATTCCTCTGTACTTTAAGTGCTAGCCACAAAGTTTGAGAAATAATTTTATGCCCAACTCCTGAGAGACTTGCTTGGCTACAAACATCTGCATTACAAGCTGAAGCTAAGTGAAACTTGCAGTAGTTAATTTTAGTCTTCTGTTAAGTACAAACTTGTAGTTTTAAAAGTACTGTATTTTCATTTTTTCTGTTTCCAAATTGTGTGTTTCTGAACAGTGTGCTGTGTGTCTCTCTGCAGTTATTGTGCTAAAATTGGGGATGTGTTTATGCTCAACTCCTTAGAGACTTGCTTGGCTGCAAATATCTGCTTTAGTAGCTGAAGCTAAGTAAAACTTGCAGTAGTGTATTTTAGTATTATGTTAAGTACAAACTTGCAGTTTTAAAAGCATTGTATTTTCATTTTTTTCTGTTTCCTAATTGCGTGTTTCTGAACAGTGTGCTATGTGTTGCTCTGCAGTTATTTTGCTATAAGAGAGGGTGGTGGCATCACTTCTTTGTTATCTAATATTTAATAGCCTAGATGGATTCCTCTGTACTTTAAGTGCTAGCCACAAAGTATGAGAAATCATTTTATGCTGAACTCTTGAGAGACTTGCTTGGCTACAAACATCTGCATTACAAGCGAAAGCTAAGTGAAACTTGCAGTAGTGAATTTTAGTCTTATGTTAAGCACAAACTTGCAGTTTTAAAAGTACTGTATTTTCATTTTTTCTGTTTCCTAATTGTGTATTTCTGAACAGTGTGCTGTATGTCTCTCTGCAGTCCTTTTGCTATAATAGGGGGTGGTGGCATCACTTCTTTGTTATCTAATATTTAATAGTCTAGATGGATTCCTCTGTACTTTAAGTGCTAGCCACAAAGTATGAGAAATCATTTTATGCTGAACTCTTGAGAGACTTGCTTGGCTACAAACATCTGCATTACAAGCGGAAGCTAAGTAAAACTTGCAGTAGTGAATTTTAGTCTTCTGTTAAGCACAAACTTGCAATTTTAAAAGTACTGTATTTTCATTTTTTCTGTTTCCTAATTGTGTATTTCTGAACAGTGTGCTGTGTGTCTCTTTGCAGTTATTTTGTTATAAGATGGGGTTGTGGTATTACTTCTTTGTTATCTGATATTTAATGGCCTATAGGTTTTCCTCTGTACTTTAAGTGCTAGCAACAAAGTTTGAGAAATCATTTTATGCTCAACTCCTGAGAGACTTGCTTGGATACAAACATCTGCATTACAAGCTGAAGCTAAATGAAACTTGCAGTAGTGAATTGTAGTCTTCTGTTAAGTACAAACTTACAGTTTTATAAGTACTGTATTTTCATTGTGTTTGTTTCCTAATTGTGTTTCTGAACAGTGTGATGTGTGTCTCTCTGCAGTTAGTTCCCCACCCTCCCTCCCTGTCCCTGTGGTGGTATTAGTGTTGGTGGCTCTGGAATTGACCGCCTCTCCTGTAAGTCTGTATTAGAACACTCCTCTTGGGTCCATGTCACTTGACCGAGTAGAGTTAGATCATATTCTGAGTCCATTGTTCACTCTACTTAATACAGAGAGAAGATTTGAGAAGGCCAGCCCACTTAGGTTCTTCCTTCCTCTCTTCTTGCACTTAAAAAATGTTTGCACTTTATTCATTTGCTTTTACTGTATTTGTGTTTCATCCTACTTTATTTTGCTTTTCTTAAAAGCACTCTATTTTATTTATTCTGCTGCATTTATTACTGCTTGGTCTTAGCCTGATTAAATTGTAACTGTTATTCTAAGTCTTTTGTTTTAAACTCTTGGGCTTCATACAGGCTGTTTTACATTAAGAAGGTTTGTGGTCTGCACTGATGTGGCAGGACGGGTAGCTTACATCCTTCTAAGCTGGGAATCGCTGATTGAAGGCCCAGTGTCTGCTATTCTAAAAGTGTATTAGTTCTGGTTTAAGCACTTGGGCTTCAGGCCAGTTATTCTACATTAAGAAGGTTTGTGGTCTGCACTCTTGTGGGAGGAAAGGCTAACTTCTGCCATTCTGAGTTGGGAATTTCTGGTCAAAGGCTTATTGTGACTGCTTATTTGAACTGTTTCTTTCTGAAATTGGTGCGCATTGTTGCTGTAGCATAGACCAGATTCAGGCCTGCTGAATCTAGCTTTGTTTGTATAACTTGATCACTGATCCAGGCCATCTTTTTTTGGAGAAGGTTCCCCTACACCCTAGTAAGCAGGGGTGTGCAGTTAGAACTTGTCTGATTGAAGACTGCTGGTTTATTGGGTAACTTGTTTAAATCAGTTTGTTCATTTTCTATTGTTTTATATATATGTATATATGTATATATATATATATATATATATATATATATATATATATATATATATATATATATATATATATATATATGTATATATATATATATATATTGCACTTTATTCATCTGCTTTTACGGTATTTGTGTTTCTTCCTACTTTATTACTGGGGGCATTGACTACAACTCTGATCTGCGATATATAACAATAAGTATCCTTTTCTGTGCTTTAAAACTGTTTTTTGAGTGTAGCTGCTTTATTTTCTGAAAAAATAATATATATATATATATATATATATATATATATATATATATATATACTTATTTCCCACCTTTTTAAGCTAGTATAGTCCAGTTTTCAGGTTAGTGCTGAATTCAGGGCTGTGTTACAAATCTCTGTGTTTGCTCATACCTTACTTGGATAGAAGGAAGTTTCTCTGTTCACCTGTGAGAGAGGAGAGCTTTGAGCAGCCTATCTATCCCTGGAGGAATGGGTTTAGCCCAGAAAGTAGTTTATTGGCCATTTTGGGCTAATTTCTATCTCTTTCATTTCCCTGCTATGAATACCATATTTGCTTGGTTTTGCATGCCGGGCAGCGCCAGTTAGCTAGGGTAAATGTATTCCCGGCTCCACAAAGTCTCCTCTTCAATTTTTCCCTTGGAACTAGACAAACTTTCAACTTAAGCACTCAAGCCATTCATTTTTGAGCCTGGCACTTGCTCAAAACTTATAGCAAGCACTTATAAACTCTAGCACTAGACCCTCCTGTACTGTACAGAAGGACAAGGCTCTCTATTCGACCTTACCAGCCATCCAGTAAAACAGTTCACTGTACCTATCCAGGCATGTCCAAAGGGAAGCTTCAGGTGTACTCTCCAGTCCAACTAGTGAATCTGGGCATTTTGAGGCAATGTTACAACTACCTCGTACACAGACAACCCCCTCCTCCTACCACCAAACACTAATACATACGAGAGATACAGTTATACAGCCAAACTAGAGGCTACGCTCTCTCAACCCAAGACTGGATCAGACAGTCAAGAGGAGAAGGGAAATACTTGCATCACACCACCAGTCTTACATAGACCCATTAAACCAGCATCGGCAAAAACACACATAAATACATAAAAACATACTCGGAGGCTCTAAATAAAAATCTGCAAAACCAGCAGAGACCTCCAAAGCAAACATCCAAGCAACCTCCACCCCCGTAACACAAACCATAAAACACATACTTCACAAAACCAGTGTGCCATGCAATCACAGCCCTTAAGGCAAAATAACATACCCAACATACTAGTAATAGGTGACTCTATAGTCAGGCACACTGACGTCCCACTCACTAGGCTGAATAAGGAGAAGGTTACTGTTAGCTGCTGTCAGGTGCCAGGATCCGCCACATAACACAAGCACTCAGATCACTCCAGAACAAGTACAAATATGACTCTGTCATTGTCCATGTTGGTGTGAATGACCTGAGCCATACCTCCCTGGACTACATGAAAAGAGACATGGAAGAGCTCTCTGATCATGTAGCCCAGGCCGGTATGGCCCTGACCCTGAGTAGCATCCTGTCCTCAGCAAGAATGATACCAAGGTATAAAGAAAAAGTCTCGATTTCAACAATTGGCTAAGTTTCTGGTGTCATTCAAAGGGGATCCAGTGTCTGTCCGGCTAGGGATGACATGCTCGACAAGCCATGCTGCTTCACTAGAGACGGCTTGCACCTGTCACCCTTAGGCTTTTGCATACTGGCTAAGGCTCTTGTCACCCCCATACTGCCTTTTTTAGGCAAGGCTCAAAAGACAAACCCACCACCGTAAATAGCACAAGTAACAAAAAACTGAGGTTAATGCTACTCAATGCCAGAAGTCTAAACCTCAAAATGCATGCACTCGAGGCACTCCTCAGTATGGAGAAAATTGATATATGTGCAGTAACAGAAATCTGGTTTAAGGCTCCAGAGAGCACCCCAGCACTACCAGGCTACAACTCATACCATACATTTCGGCCACAGAACCCAAACCAAAAAACAAAAGGCGGGGGCGTATCCATATTCATCAAGGATACCACACCTCCAGGTTAGTGGCACAGCACGATGCTTCAGAAATCATCCACTTGCAACTAACAATGGGTAAAACTGCAATTCAAATTGTAGCTTGCTACAGATCACACACCATGTCCCAGGACCCCAATTCCACATTTCTGGAAACACTGGGAAACATAAAGGTCCTACCAAACACCCTAATATTGGGTGATTTCAATTACCCAAACATTAACTGGGAGAACTACTCAAGTGCTAACTCCCTTGCCCAACTTTTCCTAGAATTTATAAACTCAAATGCCCTGGTTCAACTGGTCAACATTCCCACCAGAGGTGACAACATATTGGACCTGGTCATCACCAACATGGGCGACTGGTGTTCCACACCAGAGGTCAACTCTTCGCTGGTTAGATCTGACCATAAACAAATCACTTTGGATATCCATATTCCGTCCCCACTCCTGGACAAGAAAACCACCATGAAAAACTTTTCAAAAGCAAACTTCATGTTACTTAAGACCGAGGTGGAAACTTTCAAAGCCCCCATGCTGAAGGATAACACTGTCCAAGCTGTAAAATCCTTTACTAATGCATTCTACAGGCAGCTACAAGAATGCATGGATCATGCCATCCTAAGCAAAACCACGACTCACTCCTCCATAGGTTCATTCCACAGCATAGGAGTCTGATTCTGATCATATCTGTCCCTGCCCATCATATTTCCAAGCCCTGGCATATCCAAGGGGTCTATTCCTTCCCTTGTCACACCCCTAGTTTGATTTGCAGGGTGGCCTAGTATTCTGGTGTCGAATCTTGACATGGCCTCTGTATCTCCTTATCCCCGGGTATTCTGATGCAAAGTCCCGCCATTGACTGAATAGGGTTCTTTCTTTCCAGTCCGGTGAAGCATATTCATCAAATCGGGTATCCTTGGGGTTTATACTTTTTGTACAGGCTCAGGTCTGATCAAGCGGTGGTCCAAGAGACATATAGAGAGGGGGTTTTAAGTGTCATCCTAAGGTCTAATTGAATTGTATTTTATTTATCGGGGTTGATGAGCCTCTTTGTAGCCTTCTAAGCCAGGGTCGCAGTCAGATTAGACAATTTAGAAGTGGGGCATTGTGACTTTACATCAGTGGAGTGTCAATGTCGGGCTCTATGAGACCCTTTTTTGCACCTGATGAGAACTTCTGTGTCCAGTGGAGGGCCATTCAAGTGTGCTATAGTACAACTCATTCAACCTTGTTTTCCCGAGTACAGGGACTGGTCTTTTCCCCTTGATGACTGGGGATGACTTTTGACTGATTGATCAGTTGTCGTTTCTGTTAGAGGCCAGGTGGGATATATTTTTTGTCAGAACATGACTATGCATTTGATAGTTTAACTTCAGGCCATGGCTCTGGCAAAATATCCAGATCTCTGATGACTAGCGCGCTATCAGTGGGAGATGTGATTTATAGGAGCTAGGGTAACTGGGTTTTTTAGGACTTATCAAACTTTGTCAGCCATTTTTCGCTTCAGTGGCCAGCTCAACAGTCAGTTATCCGTTTCTGTGGGGGGAGAGGCCAGCCTGGAGCCCATCTTGCTGATGCTTATGATAGGCGCATTAGCTGCAGTCTCTTACCTGCGCTTCTGGGTAGGAGGTAACCCTCCTGAGGCCTTTTGCCACCCAAGAGTGGGCTGTGGAAGACAAGTTTTGAGTTCACCTGAGTTGGTGGGACACTCGAGAGTGACATGCCTCAGGAAGAGGCCAGGTCCTGCGTAGATGCTGCTGTGTTGGATCAAGTACTTAAAGTTTTGCATATCTTCTTTTATTAAGTCATTTTCTGATCCTCTCACACGCCTTTCTTTGCAGATAAAACATCAGAAGCTCTGCTCCCGGTAATTTCAAGTCTGTGGAGGCACATATATGAAGTCCATCCACAGCTCTTGGTGACTGCTTCGAAAAAAGCGTATCCTGCAGGGTAGGGGGGGAGATTAAAACTATGAAGTGGGACCACAGTGGATAATTCGTGCTTCTTTTGGCATGTCGCTGAGGTGAGGCTTCCATTATCCGGTCCCATTAACCAGGTGTTTTAGCCTTGGTGAGAATATGAAGCACACACAGGGCGGGGACACCGCTTCTATGGATCCTGACCATAGTGATATTTTCTCCTTTTAGGGGGAGTTTGCACCTAACCTTGGGGCTAATATGTACTCTGTGTAACCTATCTCGGGAAAAGTAATTTTTTCCATCGGGAACACCTAATTTCTATAGGCATATGTGTTGGTGTCCAGTGAGTTTTCACATCATTTTGAACTAATTCTGATTTTATCTGGGAGTTTCCTCTGATTTTTCTCACTCCTCCTACCTTGGATGATTATGTTAAGAAGCTGTTAGTTTTGTCTTATTGCGTGTGTGTCTCTAATTCTCCTTTCAAGTGAAACTCTGAATTTTCTGTTAGCATTCATCCTTTTGTTGTCCTAAAGCTTGTTGTCTAGCTAAAGGATTTGGTTTCTCTTCTTTTTACCTCTTTCCTTTGTTCTAGAAATTTTTACTGGATGGCTTTGCTTGATCTCTTGCAATGATCAAGGTGTTTCAAGTCTGATTTTGTTTTCCAGATTCTTGCCAGATTGATTGTAGAGTTTATTTAGAGCTTGTGAGTGCCTTAAAGGGGGTCCACCGACTGGCTCAGATTTGGCCTTTGGGCTTTTGAGAGGGATTTTTGTGGTCTTTTAGCCCTGTCCGTGTGGTATTTTGGAGTGACCTCTTTTCAATAGTTTATTTTTTGTTTGGCTCAGGGCGTGACCTGTATACTTATGTGTTGAACTTTTGAAATGAGGGATGAGGGTGGTGATTAGTTTTATGGCTTTCTCCTTTTGTGGGGATGGTGTGATGATGACGTCCCAGTTTGCATTCTAGGTATATAGACTCCAGGATAGTTTTAGTTAGAGTGTGTTCCCAGTGTAAGTGTTGTTCATTCCCATTTAGAGAGTTGAACTCCCAGAAGTGTTGGGGTCAGTTGTTGGATGGTAGTGTTCTCCAAGATGATGAGGAGGCCTAGTAACATTTTTTACAGGTGTTTGAGGGTGGCCGGTGAGCATGAGTTTTCTGCAGGCATGGTTTTGCTTATGGATAATTGCAAAGAGCAGTCTCCGATGCATGCGATGGGTACCTATTTTATGCTTAGTGGGTGTAGATGTTCCTTGATGAATGGAGGGCCCTCTTATGAACATGGACACCCCCCTCCCTTTATAAAATGGTATGGCCTCACTTGGAGAGTGAAAAGTCCGTGCTGAATAGGGGGAGCAGACCAGGTTTCTGTCACAGCTTTGGAACCTTTTTGTCTGGAGCAGCAGACAAGATGTTGTTGAGTCGGTGACAATGAGATTAGGACTGGCATTGGAAACTGGTCATACCTGTCAGTTTCCATATTGAGGGGCATTTTAGCCTTTTAGGTTTTAGAATTTAGGGTTCACTAGGGCATTGAGCTTAATTTTGTGGCATTTTGGTTTGCCATGGGGTGAAGCCAGTTTTTGCCAGGTGCCTAAAGTCCCATACGAAGCAAAGGTAGCCGTCCCAGCCACATGGCCCAGGATCATTGAACAGCAATCCCCTTTGGGTTGACACACATCCATGACCATGTTATTCAAAGTTTATCATTATTCTGTATTTGTAAGTTTATCATCTTATCACTGTATTGTGGCATCATTCTAGGTGAAGGTAGGGTTCATAGGCTAAGGTAAGGCTAGAGCTGCTGCTCTCCCTTACCAGCCCTCGAATCTGGTCAGTCAGGTCGAATGTCCGTTTTCATGGATTAATGGCGTGACTTCAGGTCATGCCACCTGACTGTTTGGAGACCTGAGTGCTTGGGTATGTGGTGGATTCTAGCCCTGGCCGCGGTGCTTATGCTGTGACCGCTCATACTCAGTCTGGGTAGGTGGTGGGCGTGTGTCATGTCTATCAGTGGGGATATATTGGGGAATTATCTGGCACAGTGTTTGTGCCATTTGCTCTGGCTTGTGACTGTTGGCTGTTGACACCTATATTTGTATGTATGTGTTGTGTGGTAGTTGATTGTGTTAGGTGTTTGCTTGTGTCTGCTCTGGTGGCCTCTGTTGTTTTGGAGCCTTTTTGATTCAATATCTTTGTGTGTTTTGTGTGTGTGTGTGGATGTGTGTGAATGTGTTGTGACTGGTATGTGTGATGGTATGTGGTTCTGGTCTCCTGTCTGATCTTGGTCTTGCTGTAGTTACCTATGTTGAGAGCTCAGCCTCAGTTTGCTGCCGTATAGTGTTCTCACACATGTATGTTGGTGTTTGTTGGAGGAGTGTTATTTGTCTGTGTGTGTACATGAGGCAATTGTAACTCAGTATTCCCAGGTTAGGTTATTGGAGGCTGGGGAGAGAGGACACTAGCAACTGATCCCTCGACATACTAGAGTAAGAGACTAAAGAGAAGTTCAAAAAGAGAAGGTTTGGGGTAGGTGGGAGGTATAACTATATGTGGGTACTATCTATAATAAGAGTGCTTTATCAAGAGTAAGTGCTAGGCTAGGAAGAGAGAATAGTCTACTTGGGAATCAAGTAGGGATGAACTTTTCAGTTGTAGGATATGCTGGTTAGATCAGCAGTACAGTTTAGTGTGTTTTATAGCAGGGGGCTGAAGGGAGCTAGATAAGGAAACCAGTTGGGTGGACTCCTGCCACAAACAAGCTATACAATAGAAGGAGGAAACTAGTACAGAAAAGAGGAAAAACCCAAGATGGGAAGACATCCCTGATCAGTATCAGCCAGAAACTACGATCCCTCATAAAATCATCGAAGGTGAGCTTTGAAAGAAAAATTGCCAAGGACTCCAAAGATAACCACAAGGCATTCTTTAGCTATGTCAAGAATCTAAGTGGCAATGCTCAGATCTGCTTGGAGTTAGTGCAGAATGGCACAAAATACACTGAACCAACCAATATCGCCAATATCCTGGCAGACAGGTTCGGCACAAACTTCACCTTCCTCTCACCCCCAAAAGGGCCCATAACCATACCAGAAGAATGTAAAGTCTCTGAAATCACCAACACTCAGGTTAAAACAGCCCTCTCCAAAGCCAAAAAACACAGCATCAATGGGACTGGATGGTGTCCCAGGCTGCATCCTACATGAGCTCAAAGATGAACTAACCCCTCACCTAAACACACTGTTTAAACTCAGCCTCTCCACAGGCTACATACCCATAGAGTGGTGCACAGCAATGGTTATTCTGCTCCACAAAGGTGGAGCCACAAGAGACCCCAGGAACTATCGCCCTATAAGCCTGACAAGCTTGGTCTGGAAGGCTATGGAGTGCATCATCATGGAACTCATTAACAGAGACACTGGGAACCTCCAAACACTGGACCCTACCCAGTTTGGCTTTGCTAAGGGCAGATCATGCCTCCTAAACTTGGTGGACTTCTTTGAGGCAGTTACTAAGGCTATAGATGAGGGAAAGGTGGTACACACAGCCTACCTAGACCTCGCTAAGGCCTTCGACACCATTCCTCATTCTGGTATTATAGACAATCTCACCAGCCTGAACATAAACCTCTATGTCACAAGATGGGTTACCAACTGACTCACGGACAGAACCCACATGGTGAGAGTTGCAGCAGCTAGGTTCGACTCTAAACCAGTTACTAGTGTTGTTCCCCAGGGGTCAGTCCTAGGACCCCTCCTGTTCAGCATATACCTCTCCTCAGAGGTACAGACAAGCACAGGAGGACTATGGCTGACCAAGTTCACAGATGACTGCAAACTAGGGGCTATAATTGACTCTCAGGCTGACACAGACAGCCTCCAAAAGGGTCTCACTGAGACAGATACCTGGTGTCAAAATCATGGCCTCAAGCTAAATGCCAAAAAGTGCATAGTTATCCGCTTTGGAAAAAACAAAGTACCCACAAACTACCACATACGTGGTAGTCCCCTAAATACGGAAGATGTAATAAGGGATCTGGGGACCCAAGTAGATAGTAATCTCACCTTTGATAATCACATTGCCAAAGTTGTTAGAAAATCCTTCTATGTGGCCCACCTAATCACAAAAGGGTTTGCATCCAGATCAAAAGAGGTCATTGTGCCCCTCTACGCATCACTCATCAGACCCATCATAGAGTACAACGCCCCATTTGGGATGTACCTTACAAGACACCTGCGACAGCTGGAAAGACCACAGAAGAACCTCACCAAGAGGATCAATGGCCTCAAACAAATGCCCTATGCAGCTTGACTGAAGAAACTCCAGTTGTACTCGGTTGCATACCGCCTACTCAGAGGTGATCTCTGCCTGACATACAAGGCCATGTCCAACCCAGAATTGATGGACATGCTCCACCTAAAGAAAACCTTATCCCCTCGAGCCACATGTTCTAGGGATCTAAATCTCACCACAGCAATAAATAGGACATGCTGGGGGGATAAATTCCTGTCCCAGAGACTTCCCATGCTTTGGAACAAGATCCCAATCTACATTAGGCAGAGCTCCTCACTAACACTCTTCAAAAGAAACCTTGACGAGTGGATGGGAAACAGAAAGTTTACCTCGGGGATCACTTCGGTGACTCTGCTGGACAGAGGCACAGGGAACTAATCTAAGGGGGCGGCGAAAGCCAACACATTCTGGCTAGGCTTATAAATGCCTTTGGGCAGATAGCCTAGTACCCACCTATGAACCTATGAATCTATAAACGTGTGGTTCATTTATTTATTTATTTTTATCATGTTTGAACTTTTGAACATTCTTTCTTTGGGTTTTGGCCATATGAAATTTGAACATTTAAAAGTTTGATCATGTGAAGTAGACACATATATATATATATATATATATATATATATATATATATATATATATATATAAATACATATATATATATATATATATATATATATATATATATATATATATATATATATATATATAAATGAGATAGACTCACAGGCATTTAATAGGCTAGCTGCCCTTGCAGGCCATTTTAAGCCTAGCTGATTTGATGTGCCCACTCTAGGTCCTAAGGCAGCCAAACCTTCTCAACAGTCCCACACTCTCAGCCTAGAGATGTCTCCCAGCCCTGGCCTTCATCAGGGCTTAGAGAGCAGTCTGCCCTGTCAGCACAATCCCTCCCTCTGAATGGAGACACCAGTTTTCCTTGTCTATGCTTTTAAATATCCGATCCACTAATCAGACTTGAGGTGCCTTGGCTGTAGTCAGGGCTCTGTCCTTCTAGGCTAACATCATGGCACTGCACAACATTTTTACCAGTTTTTATCCTAATGTGAGTAGATGGGCAACTTTGTGATGAAGTTTGCAAATTATGTAGTTCTCTTTTAGATAACACACCACCTTCTTGAAAAAAAAATCCTTCTATTATAAGTTGATCCCATGCTGCAGTGTGTGTGTTTATCTTTTATATCTTTTATGCAGATACTAGTGACCCATCTTGTCAAAGTGGGAAAAAAAAATATTTATATAATCATGAAAAGTAATGGGAGTAATGCAATGCAGAACGTAGTCTCCAAGTAATGCAGCATGGTGAAATTCTAGACTGGATAAAACTGTTGTTAACATAGAGAATTATGATTGGGTCACCGATCAGAGCTTGTTTGTGCTTGAGACATGGATGTCAAGAAATTCACCTCAAGAGCAAAGTTCAAGAGGTGAATCTTGGCATCCATGTCAAGAACACATAGTTTAAAGTTATAATAAAAAACGAACCGCTAAAAACACAAACTAGTTTAAAGTTATAATAAAAAATGAACCGCTAAAAACACAAACTAGTTTAAAGTTATAATAAAAAACGAACCGCTAAA
Source organism: Protopterus annectens (assembly GCF_019279795.1). NCBI lineage: Eukaryota > Metazoa > Chordata > Ceratodontiformes > Protopteridae > Protopterus > Protopterus annectens. The sequence continues at coordinate 157,520,874 of NC_056746.1, read as the reverse complement.
AACACAAACTAGTTTAAAGTTATGATCAGAGACCCAATCATAATTCTTTGTACTGCATGGAGCTTTTTCTGCTTTTCTGCTTTCAAAGCTGTAAAGCACTTAGCGAGCACTGTCAGAAAGACAGTGAAACAGTCCCTTTATGTCTACACAGTGACCTTGCTATGACTCTCAAATGTCCAGATTTTTGCCTCATATGTAAAACATGTCTGTTTTTCATAAAATCTTTGGTTTTCAGAGAAATCACTGATGACTTGAAGTAACTAAATAATGACATACATTTGAGTTTCAAACTTCTTATAGGAGCATAGTAGGTTACTAAGCTAATGGCCCTGGGACTCATACAAGCCTAGCTAAGTTTAGCCAAGTTTAACCTTTGTACCCAAGAGTGCCTGTATAGCACACACTAAAATCAGCACCTATTGCCCCTGTCCAAGAGGGACACATGTGGGACCTCCAGGACGAATTTATGGATACCCATCCAATCGTCCAAATTGTGCTTAAATAGGGTTAACGAAGGGCTCTGCTAAACATGAATTCGAAATCTGTTCCTCTGGGAGACAAATCTATCCCTCCAGCAGGTTCTGTTGATGTCACATACCAGGTTTAGGTCCTAAGAACAAGTGACCAGTATAACATTTGACTTCAAAATGTGCAGCATTTCCATTAAGGCAGGGTCAGAGACTGCCTTATATGCAAGGCACAGGTCACCTCTGAGCAGTCTGTATGATGCAGAGTAAAGTGACAGTGATTACAGTCTTTCAGAAAATGCAGGCGAACACACATCCTGTTATTCTAACTAACTTCTAAGTTTATAAGAGGAAAGGACACCTTATGGGTATGGACAGCAGGCAGAAATATATATGTTTTTCATTCTGCTGCTACCTTTGCTGTTCAGTACATGCAGATGTGACTATCTAGCACTTGACCCAACCTTAAGAAATTAAGCAGTGGAGCTTACAATTTGTTAAGATTGGGTGTTGCACTATAGTAGTGCTTAACTGATTTGTCTTTTTCTAAATATCAAACAGTAATCACTGCACTCCAAGCACTACGAGTTAATTATGTAGATGTTAGTTAGAGAGCTTCTTAAATTAAAAAAAAAATAATTAAGAATAAAATGACGCCAGTAATGAGAAAACTGTTTTAGAAAATAAAGAGGCACCCACTCAACATTCTGGCTAAACAATATAATGTTCTTAAAAATAAACAAGTCCATACTATCATATAGGTCAGTTCTGATGCTAAACATGGATGCAAAGGCATATATGAATACTGGCAGTCCATTTAGACCCAGTGATTTCCAACTTTAGTAGTAAAGACTGGGTAGGTTATCTTCTGCTGAAGAAAGTAACAAGTATTGTTACAAGGGTGTCACAGATCATAGATGTAGAACAGAGTGTGTGCGCTGTGTCTTTAAAAAGCATATCAAGGACTGAACGTGCATATATAAATAGAAGGCACGTGCTATACTCAGTGCCATTTTGAAAGTGCAGCCAGAGAGCGAGCAAGTAAGAATGAATGTAGCTAGTTTGTATATAAGTTACCAAAATTAAAGTTAACAAGCTTCAATCGTGATGTGTTTGCACATAATAAAGCTGCTTGAACAGAACCCACAGACTCATCTATTACATTCTGACTAGACAAGCAACAATAGACAAATTACAGCAGTTTACAAGATAATCTACATATCAGGAGACAGTGACACATTCTGTGGGAAGTGGTCAGTAAGCTACTCTTCTGTTACAGGCATACTAGGTGGTCCATCAACACGCTATTCCTTGCCTTTATTTCTCAGAATGCTATCATTCTCCATTGATCAGTCCTTGCCCTGGCATCTGAATTTTTTTCTGTGCTTTGCCCTGACCAAGTTTTTTCCCCTCCCAGACACCAAGGTGTATTCAGTGATATCCTGACAAATACCCCCATTCCTTGTAACAGCATTGTCATCGTGATAAGTAATCCTGACTCCTTAGAACAGCACTGTCATCCTGACAATTACCCTACTCCTTTTAACAGCACCACCAACATGACAATTACCCCTAGTCTTGGTAATGACACAGTCATCATGACAAGCACCCCACACCTCCAAACAGCACTGTCATCATGACAATTACCCCTACTCCTTGTAACAACACTGTCATCATGACAAACACCCCACACCTCCAAACAGCACTATCATTATGACAAGCACCCCACACCTCATAACAGCACTGTTGTCATGACAAGTACCCCACACCTCATAACAGCACTGTTGTCATGACAAGCACCCCCACACCTCATAACAGCACCGTCATCATGACAAGAATCTCTACAATATGATGGTCAGAAATTCTGTAGTTCTCCAATGTGAGAGTCAGTGTTGCATACCCTAAATTTTCAAAGCCTTCTATCCTGGAGGTGGTATATACCCCTTAAAAGCATTACAGAGGAGTGCCATCCCAACAAAACATTGACACTGGAGAGAAAGGAGCAATCTGAAAGGGCAGGTAAAGCCATATAACAGTTAAAGAAGCTACACGAAGGGGTAACATTAATGCAGCAGCATCTACTGTTCATAAAAACCATCACCTCCAACCCCAAAATAAACCAGTTACCTAATACCTCTCAACAAAAAACAGATCCCAACCTCACCTTACTAAATATGAACCTAAGAAGTATGTGTAATAAAATCCATATCATACATGCCTACCTTGCAACATATACTCCTGATGTAGTCATAACTACTGAAATCTGGTTAAAAAAAGAAATAAAAATGAAAACTGTGGGATCGATATATGCAGAGGAGAAACAATGATTAAAAGAAGGCAGGATTTGAATGAGCTATGTAATGACCGACTAACAATGACTGGATATGTTAAAAGTAATGAATAATGTTTGCAGCTACAGTTGTGTCACACTGTTTGGAATGTAGAATGTTTGCAACTGAGATTGTGTTGTTATGGTTTATTGTCATTTATACAAATGTAACATGGACTATGTCATACACAATCATTTAATAAAGATGTGTCTTGTTTAAAAAAAAGGAAAGAAAGAAAAGATAATGAGATCATTCCCCAGGGATACAATATACTCAGGAAAGACAGACAAAACAAGGGTGCAGACGGTGTAGCAATCATCTATAGACATTTCCTAACCATCACCTTACTTCCTCAGAAAATATCTAACTTTAACAATGCTGAATTTCTAATAACATTCCTGAAAATCAACAATAGGAAAACTATGTTTAACAGCAATTTATATACCACCAGGGAACACCATTGATACTGTCAAAAACATCCTGTAGTGGATACGCTAACAAATTAACCATGAAACTATAATACTTGGAGACTTAAATATAGACTGGCAAGACAAATTCCACTACTCCTACTGAATTCATAAGCCTGTCAATTTTAAACAATTAATATTCACACCCACTAGAATGAATAAAACTTCAGGGAGACACTCAACATTAGACTAGATCTTTACAAACCAGACAAACTGACAAAAGTAGGCTGTGTGACTGGTGAGGTATTGTCATCTATGCCAGGAGAAGTAGTGCATTGGATGTGTAACATATGCCAGCACTGCTAGCTGGAATTTTGTAAAGAATTATATGTCATTTGTATATCAAAGTAATTTGTACAGATGTTTGTGTTGAAAAATGCATTTGTAAAGCTGCTTGTGTTAAAAATGTACTAAGAGTGTGCCCTGTTTGGACAGAAAAAGAAATATACATATATTATTGTAGCTGTTTAAATGTATGTTTTAACAGAGGATACCGGGTGAAAATGGGCTCATCTCAATCCACCTAACTTTCAAAATAGTTTGAATTAAATTATCTGTCTTAGACCATAAAGATAATATCTTACAGTTCTCAATGCAGCCAGAGACAAAAAGTCTGTACTATGAAGCTTTCCGCATTGTCTTTGGGGTGAACTAATTGCTACTCTGTAGGAGTAGAAGTTTAAAATTGTTTTATGACTTCCAGGAGTAGAAGCAGATCTTAGCAAGGCCCTTTGTGTGTGTATTATTGACACATATGTGCTAAATCCTGACAGCTTCTTGCCAAGTGGGGTAGCATGGGAAGCAGAAGTCAGATGACCAGATCTATGTGATGTCATTCTGTAATCCATCACTAAAAATATATTTTAATACCAGACAAGACTGAAGTCGCAGGGCAGTCCGTTTTTGGAACCTGACAAAGGAGGACCCCTCACCTACTTCATCTTGCCTTCCTCTAGTAAGTGACCCAGGGGATAGTAATTCTTTAGATCAGTCAGGAAAATATAGTGAGATCAGTTAAGTACTGTTTTTCTGTACCTGTGTGAATCTATGCATCTGTGTTATTTTATTCTTGTGGCTGAAACTCGGGTTTTTCTGTAAATAGATATTTAGTATTTTCATATTCTTTTCTTATTCATTGTTAACTATATTTAAACTTTTCATTGTGGCCGGTCTATTAAAGATTATTTTAATCTCTGAGAGTAATTATATACATTTGGTAACAGCTGCTCCTGAAAGCTTTGTTGTTGGTCAAACTACTATTTGTATTGATATTAATTTAATTCCGTATAACTAGGTACCCTTCAAGAGCCTTAGAGTAGCTGGCTTTGGAGTGTCTGGTGGTGGTGTAACTACCTTATAATCTGTGTAGAAGCGGGCATAGGTTTTAAATCTGTGCCAGCCTTTCCCAGGTGTGTGTGTGTGTGTGTGTGTGTGTGTGTGTGTGTGTGTGTGTGTGTGTGTGTGTGTGTGTGTGTGTGTGTGTCTGTGAAAATCAAATCTCAAAGAGTGTGTGTGTCAGATGTTTGGAGCAGGAACATGAAACACTGGCTTCACAGACAGGGTGCTGGAGAACTTGGCTTAGAAACTCAGCTGAGATCTCAACTTTATAACTGTGCCAGTGGGGAGTCTTATTGGAAACCTGAAGGGAGCTAGAGAAATACAGACCCCGGACTGAGTGTGTTTGCTGTGTGCTCTTAAGGGAAATTGTGCTTGATGTAGACAGCTGCATCTGGAAATACTGTTTCCATTTTTATTCCAAGTGAACGTCCCTCTCCAGTGTCAGTGGCAAGGATTCAGGCTCCTTGATTACTGGCCCAGAGTGGAGACATCACAGGCTGCCTTTCAGATGGCATAAGTGGCCACATACCAACATATGCCATTAGAACTCACCATAACCTAGATAAACATATTGTCTATAATAAAATACAAAATGCAACCAATTTCAGCAAAGATATTTTCAATGAAACACTAAAACAATATAACTGCAATGTACTTAGAACAATGCCACTGTTGTAGAGCACTTTAATAACATAATCTTATAGACCTTAATTAATCTACCACCACTATGCAATAAAAGAGTAAAGTCCAACCCCGCACCATGGCTGACAAAAGAAACAAGAAAACATGATAAAAACAGACAAAGCCTTGAAAAACTTGTATAAAAATAGAACTCAAAATGCCTTCCAGCAATTTAGACATCTTAGAGACCTTTCAAAACTTCATATCAAAGAGGACAAGCAAATATTCTATACCAACCTACAGGATAAACATCAAAACAACCCAAAATGTTTTTTGGTTATCACTAAGTAAACTACTCCACCCTGGCAAGACTACCACTCCCTCTCCAAAAACAGGCAATACGACAGACTGTGTCCCCACACAGTTTAATTCCTACTTTATACAGTTAATATTACCTCTCTTAGACACTGATACATCTGTCCCACCTCTCTCTACCCATGACCAGTCAAAACCACGCACAATTCTTCAGTTTTAGTCCAGTACCTACCTAACTCATGATTAACTTGCACCTTAAACTAAATACTACTTCCATAGCTTTAGACCATCTACCATCAGACTAACTAAAAATGGCTGCAGAAATCATAGCCCTCCCTTGTGTCCATACTAATTAATAGGTCCATAGCAGTAAGATATGTACCATCACTGTCGAAAAAATCCTACATCATACCACTGCACAAAGGTGGTACATCTACAGAATTTAATAACTACAGACCAATAGCGATTCTCTCCTCCCTCTCCAAAATATCAGAGAAATGTATCCATATGCAGCTGATGCAATACCTAACCCCAAATAATCTGCTCTCAGAAACACAACATGGCTTTAGGCCGCAGAACAGCACCACTACTGCGCTACTACATTTTACCGATATAATAAACCAACGTAGAAACGATGGTCTGCTTGTGTCCGCCACGTTCTTAGACTTGTCACAGACATTTGATGCTGTCTCACACCAGCAACTGCTTGTTCGACTCACCTCAACAGGACTTTCGCAGTACTTCTTGTTGTGGTTCCTTAGTTACCTGTCTGGAAGGCAACAAGCTGTTAAATGGCAACAAACCTACTCATCCTTTCAACCAGTTATTACTGCTGTCCCTCAAGGCTCTACCCTACGTCCTCTCCTGTTTAATAGATTTAGTAAAACAAAAACAAACACACTTGTAGATGCCGGCGCTAGTGAAATTTTAAATAAAGAATAAGCACTTTCATTTACTGCTGTAACATAAACTTTATCAGATTCAGAACTCCCTCTTAAAAACACTTCCTTAAAAAGTAATAAAACGCCATCTAGTGACAAAAATTAAAAACATTCATAATGCACCAATTAAACATTACCAGTTCTAGCTGAAAAAAATAAACACTATAGTAAGTAAAAACAATCATTTAAACTCACATGAAAAATTACACATACAAAATTATAATGCCTCTGCATATTAACATATTGTAAAATTACATAACGTAACATAACTACTCCATGTTAAAATTAAAAACACTACTAAATATGCATCCTTTTCAACAGGAGCAGACTATTAATCAAAAGTTGTTTGTTAATATCAGAGGATTTGTAGAATCCAGTAACAATTGCCAGTATAATTCCTGCTTTTCCACATATACTGACTAATCATGCCCCCCTGTCAAAATGTGGAATCTTTTCTAAAACAAAAAAAATATTTTTTTAAAATCCTGACATTTCTTGGAGTGCTTAAATACAGTGTCATTAGGGTACTTCTTTATAGTGCAAACTGCTGATATGTCCGTGTTTCTAAAGCTTTTTCAGTCTTTCCAACATAAAAAGCTAAGCATGAAGTACACTGTGCAAGATAAACCACTCCTGTTGTGTTACAGTTGCACTTCCCATGAGGATAAATAGGCTTAGGAAAATTTTCTACCATGAAATTCACACATATTCCTAAAAATCTACACTGCTGGGCATATGCCGCACATTTAAACATACCTTTGGCAGGTATATGGTCAGTTTTTTTACTGTGACCTCCTTTTTCAAAAAATCCTTTTTAAATTAATTTCTGATCTATAAACCATTATTGGACCTTCTCATAAAACTTTGGACAAACCTTGTGTAGAAATGTAGCTATTCCAATTCCTCTCTAATATTGATTTAACTTCCTTGGAAGCACTACTGAAATCATGTACCATTGCTTAGGAGAGTTATTTAATTTTCCAGAGCTGGCCTGCTCATTTTCTTGGGAAGGTACTGCTTCACTGCCTGCAATTCTTGTAATCCCAAGACCATGTTTAAACACCGGTTTATAAAACTTGGACCTACCTCTAACCACTTCATACTTTAAAGTTTCAACCAACGCTATAGGATATTATCTATCAAAAACCATCTTCCTCAAAACACTGGTTTCATCATGAAACCTATTGTCATCAATAGTAAGGCGTGATATCCTAATGAATTGGCTTTTAAGCATGTTTCTGTTCTGCCAGGGTGGGTGATGGCTTTTATAATAAAAGTGTTTGAATAAGTTTCTATCCTGTAAACTGATGAGGTAAACCTTGGTTCAGTGACATCCTTACCAAAGGACAGGACCAAAACGTTTTTGTCGTTTTTGTCATATTAAATACCAAAAAAGTCATAGTGTTCATATACTTCAAAAACTCATCTGCCTGCTCAACACTACCTGACAATAAAATAAAATAAAAATTTCATCCAAAAATCTAATTTGCAAAAGGGGATGATAAAACAAAAAGTTTCTCCCATGACCATAACCAGTTTTAGTAAAAATTGAGGCTTCTGAGACCCCCATTGCTACTCCAGAAATTTGCTTAAAATACTCTGATTCAAAAAACACTACATTCTGGAATAGCATCCCCACACAAATAAAGCTCTCTGACAAACTAAATACTTTTAAACCACTGTTTAAACAAACCCTGGGATTCAGCAAGCTGTGCATGGCGTGCAGGATATGCACGAGAGCTCCTACACTATTCCTGCATGCACACAGCTCCTGTATGCTAATTACCCAATTTTCTGGTAAAAACTATGCAAATGAGGTGAATTAGTGATCCAGGAAGCAGGCGGGCATCTGTACATGAATAGTGTAACCTGCAGAAATGTATTCGGTTATTAACCAAATACATTTCTGCAAATTACAAAACGGAGACATGACAGCTCAAAAGAAAGCATGTATTCAATATGGTTTACTATTGTTTGTGTGAACGACATTCTATCGGCTGCAATGTGCCGAAAAACAGAATGTCGAATGCACAAGCACTTTTGCACCAGATAGTCGACTCCACTTATGCGAATGCACAACTGCATAAGTGGAAATCGACTATCTGCACTTTGATCGCGGTATAGTGGGGAGTGGAAATTCATCCACATCCCCACTGTAGTGTGATCTCGGAGTTAGAATATATAAGTGGGGTGGGTGCAGGGGGGCTTGCCCCCCTTCAAAAATGTGATAGCTGTATAGGAGTTTGATTTACATCAGCTCCTATATGGCTATCATGTGGTGGTTTCGACAACAATGTCGAGTTAAATGCGTCGAGCATTTGGTTCGACATTGTGAAAGGTATTTGTTTTTACTTTTGGTATTACCATTCGTTTATTTGAATTGAAAATGTCTTTCCGTTCGAATAAACAATAGTAAACCATTCAATGTAGCAGGCATGCCAATGGCCAAATATATGGCCATTCGCATGGGAAATAGTTGCAAAATTATAAAAAAATAACTTTTACTTTTTTTTTGGAACGATTTCGGCCATTTAAGCATAGGGCAGCGATGCACAAATGGGATCGGCCCAAAAATAAGAAAACAAATTGGAAATAAGCTTTTAAACCCAAATCAGCATTTTGCCATAATAATCAATAGCATGCATAAGACAACAGTACCAAGGAATAGTGGTTGCTAAGGGGAAAGCCTCAGTGTAAGTGTGGTAACTATGAATTAGCATTCTGTTTTATGCAAATGAGGGGATTAACACTGAATCACAGATTTCCTCTCAGTGTTAGCTTGCACCCAACTGTGTAGATGCAGCAACACCATGGTATAAGAGGTAGATGACCTCATAAAGGTGAGTGTCATGCATGCTGTAAGCTTATTGGAGCTCTGTGGCCCGTGTTTGCCCTTAGCTAAGCACAGCTAAAGGAAGGGGGGTGTGTCTGAGGCTGCCTTGCAGTGTTCACATTGCCTAAACAGGTGTGAGCACCACGCACCGGGTTTTAAACAAAAAAAAAAAATCAGGAATTAGTAGTTCTGTTCACATCTGAGCACTGGATATGCGCGGCACGCCTTGGGGCAATGGGAAGGGAAAACAGCAGTAGGAGGGCAATAAAGGAGAACTAGCATAGCTGGCAGGTGAAATGTATCAGAATCAGCCAATTACACAGGCAGCAGCCCAGCCCAGCACACTGCTATAAACTATGCAAACACCCTTCACTCTGGTTTTTCCCACAAACTCTACACCACCGGTGTACACAGACAGGGAAATTTTACCTGACAAAACTAACAAAATGTTAGGGGCTGCTGTTGCTCTCATACATCAATATGTGGAAGAGACTGACGGTGGTGATGATGTGAATGGTGTAACTTGAGCACTAATCCAGGCATTCTCTAAAGTATTCAATTGTATTTATTACTGCTTGGTAGTAACTTGATTAAAGTTTAGCTGTCATTCTAAGTCTTTTGGATTAAGCACTTGGGCTTCAGACCAGTTGTTTTACATTAGGAAGGTTTGTGGCATGCACTGTGGTGGCAGGACAGGTAGCTTTCATCCTTCTAAGTTGGGAACTGCTGATTGAGAGCCCAGTGTCTGTTATTCTTAAAGTGTATTAGTTCCGGTTTAGGCACTTGGGCTTCAGGCCAGTTATTTTACATTAAGAAGGTTTGTGGTCTGCACTCTTGTGGGAGAAGAGGCTGGACTCTGCCCTTCTGAGCTGGGAATTTCTGGTTAAAGGTTTATAGTGCCTGAATATTTGAACTGTATCTTACTGAAATTGGTACACCTTGTTTGCTGTAGCATAGACTAGATCCAGGCCTGCTGAATATAGCTTTGTTTATATGCTTGTTGTTTGTTTGCTTGTTATTTCCCTGGAACGCTAATTCCACCTAATACGCGGCTTCTCAGTGCTTCTGTGGCTCACTAGTGATATCTGCATTGCTTACTGTACTTATTTCCTTGTTTCACTTGAAAGTAAGTTACTGTTTGTCGTTTTTGCATTTAAGTTACCTGTAACACATTGCACTTAAGTTACCTGGCACTTGCTCACTAAAGCAATTATATAAGTCAGCACTAAAAATTAAAAGCACTACACCCTCACTCCCCACTGGCCCTAGTTTTCAATTATTAAGGAATTCCCAATATTATTCTAGCATGTCCAAAGGTCAGTTGTCAATCTCCTCTTCGGTCCAGCTGGTGAATCTGGGAATCTTGAGGCAATGTTACAACTGCCTCATGTACACAGACAACCCTCTCCTCCTCCCAACAAATTCCAACACATGTGAGAGATGCAACCATATAGCCAAACTGGAGGCTAAGCTCTCTCAACTCAGTACTGGCATAACCAGTCAGGAGGAGAAGGAAACTATACTCACTACAATTCCATTCTCACATAGACCTACCACGACAGCAAACCAAACACATAATCACACAAAAACATACCCGGAGGCTCTAAATAAAGATCTGCTGAAGCAGCAGAGACCTCCAAAGCAGACACCCAAGCAGCCGCTACCCCAAAACAAAACACGTGCAACACATATCTCACAAAGCCAGTGTGCCAAACAGTCACAGCCCTTAAGACTAAACAACACACCTGATACACTTGTAATAGGTGACTCTATCGTCAGGCACACTGACGTCCTGCTCACCAGGCTGAACAAGGAGAGGGTCACGGTGAGCAGCCTGTCGGTGCTAGGATCCGCCACATAACACAAGCACTCAGGTCACTCCAAGGCAAGTACAAATATGACTCAGTCATTGTCCATGCTGGTGTGAATGACCTGAGACGTACCTCCCTGGACTACATGAAAAGAGACATAAAGGAGCTCTCTGAGCATGTAGCCCAGGCCGGTATGACCCTGACCTTGAGTAGCATTTTACCCTCACCAAAAATGATGCCACAATATGAAGACAAGATGATCAATTTCAACAATTGGCTTAAGTACTGGTGTCATTCAAAGGGGATCCAATGCCTGTCAGCTTGGGATGATATGCTCGACAAGCCACGATGCTTCGCTAGGGACGGCTTGCACCTGTCACCCTGGGCTTTGGATATTGGCAAAGGCTCTTGCTACCCCATAGTGCCTTTTTAGGCAAGGCTCAAAAGACAAACCCACCTCCATAGGTATCACAAGGGATAAGAAACTAAGAGTAATGCTACTCAACGCCAGAAGTCTAAACCTCAAGATGCACGACTCAAACTCTCCTTAGCATGGAGAACATCGATATCTGTGCAGTAACAGAAACCTGGTTCAGGGCTCCGAGAGCACCCCAGCACTACCAGGTTATACCTCATACCATGCTTTTCGCCCCAAAACTTGGACCGAACCACAAAAGGAGGGGGAGTATCGATATTCATCAAAGATACCCACACCTCCAGGTTGGTGGCAAAGCACGAAGCATCAGAGACTATCCATGTGCAACTAACAGTGGGTAAAACTGCCTTCCAGTTTATAGCCTGCTACAGACCACCCTCCCAAACCCAGGAACCCCACTCGGCCTTCCTGAGAACACTGGAAAATATGAAGGTCTCACCAAACACCATTATATTGGGCGACTTCAACTACCCAAACATAGACTGGGAGCATTACTCTAGCTCCAACACCCTAGCCCAAAGGTTCCTAGAATTTATAAACTCAAATGCTATGGAACAACTTGTTACCACTCCCACAAGAGGGAAAACATACTGGACCTGATCATCACCAACATGGGGACTCTATGCTCCAGACCAGAAGTGTATCCCTCACTGGTAAGATCAGACCATAAACTAATCTCACTGGATATTCACATCCCGACCCCACCCCCTGCCCAGAAAACCACAGTGAAAAACTTCTCTAAAGCAAATTTTGCACTCCTCAAAACTGAGGTGGAATCCTTCAAAGTCCCCGGGCCTGTGGAAAATACAGCCCAGACCGCAGAATCCTTTATAAACGCATTCTATGAACACCTTCAGGAATGCATGGATCATGCGATCCCAAATAAAACCAAGACCCAATCCTCCAAAGGCAGACGTCCTGTCTGGTGGACCCCAGCCATAAGCAAACTATACAATAGAAGGAGGAAGCTACTAAATGATAAAGCAAAATCCCAAAAAGGGAAGGCATCACTGATCAGTATTAGCAAAAAACTATGGGCACACATAAAATTGTCTAAGGCCAGCTTTGAGAGAAAAATTGCACAGGACATGAAGGATAATCACAAGGCTTTCTTTAGTTATGTTAGGAACCTGGGTGGTAATTCCCAGATATGCTCAGAATTAGTCCAGAATGACAAAAAATACACCAAACCCACAGACATTGCCAACATCCTAGCTGACAGGTTCAGCGCAAACTTCTCCCTCCCCACCAAAAGGGCAAATATCTATCCCAGCAGAGTGCTGCCTCCCTGACAACTCAGATGCTCAGGTAAGAGCCGCCCTCTCCAAAGCAAAAACACAGCATCAATGGGACCAGATGGTGTCCCGGCTGCATCCTACATGAACTCAAAGAAGAGCTAAACCCAAACATAAAACTACTGTTCAATCTCAGCCTTACTACAGGATATGTGCCCAAAGAGTGGCGTACAGCAACAGTGGTCCCTCTCCATAAAGGTGGTGCCTCAACGGATCCTGGAAACTATCGCCCCATAAGCCTGACTAGCTTGGTCTGCAAAGCTATGGAAAGGATCATCATGGACCTCATAAATAAAGATATTGGGGACCTACAAACACTGGATCCTACCCAGTTCGGCTTTGTTAAGGGCAGATCCTGCCTCTTAAACCTGGTTGATTTCTTAGAAACAGTCACCAAGGCCATTGACGAGGGAAAGGTGGTCCACACAGCCTACCTGGACCTCGCAAAAGCCTTCGATACAATACCCCACTCGGGCATTATAGATAAGCTCACCAGCTTAAATATAAACCCCTATGTCACTAGATGGATTGCAAACTGGCTCAAGGACAGAACCCACATGGTTAGAATTGCTGGAGCCATGTCAGACTCCAAACCAGTTACAAGTGGTGTCCCACAAGGCTCAGTCCTGGGACCTCTCTTGTTCGGTATATATTTCTCGGAGGTACAGGCCAACACGGAAGGACTGTGGCTGACCAAGTTTGCAGATGACTGCAAACTGGGTGCCATAATCGACTCTCCAGCCGACACAAGCATCCTCCAAAAGGGCCTCATAGAAACAGACAACTGGTGCCAGAGCCATGGCCTCAAGCTAAATGCCAAAAGTGTATAGTCATCCCCTTTGGCAAAAACAAAGTGCCCACAAATTACCACATAGGTGGAAATCCATTAAGTACAGAAGAAGTAATTAGGGACCTGGGGACCCAAGTTGATAGCAATCTCTCATTTGACAACCACGTGGCCAAAGTGGTTAGAAAACATTTTATATAGCCCACCTAATCATGAAGGGATTCACATCTAGATCAGGGAGGTCATCGTGCCTCTTTACTCATCCCTCATCAGGCCCATAATTGAGTACAATGCCCCTTTGGGATGTACCTTACCAGACACCTGCAGCAACTGGAAAGACCCCAAAAGTACCTCACCAAGAGGATCAAAGGGCTCAAACAGATGCCATATGCTGCCCGGTTAAAGAAACTCCAGCTCTACTCAGTGGCATACCGCCTGTTCAGAGGAGATCTGTGCCTGACGTATAAAGCCATGTCCAACCCGAATTAATGGACATGCTGCACCTCAGAAAATCCAAATCCCATCGAGCCACGCTCGAGACTTGAACCTCAGCACTGAAATAAATAGGACATGCTGGCGGGACAGATTCATAACCCAGAGGCTCCCTTCACTCTGGAATAAAATCCCAGTCCAGGTTAGGCAGAGTCCCTCATTGACTCTCTTCAAGAGGAATCTTGATGAGTGGATGGGAGATCATAGGTTTACCCCGGGTATCACTTCTGTGTCACTGTTAGATAGAGGCACAGTATACTAACCTCAAAAAAGGGCATAGCAAAATAAATTTAAAATGGGTGGCGAAAGCCAAACACATTCTGGCTAGGCTTATAAATGCCCTAGGGCAGATAGCCTAGTATGAACCTATGAACCTATGAACCTATGAACCAACCCACAGTGAGGAGGAGGAGATGAGTGTACAGACCCAGGGTAACCTACCAGGGGCTATATGAGCTGGAGATAGTGGAGTGCTATAGGGTGGACAGGGACATTTTACAGCAAATTGCTGAGCTGTGCTGGCCACGCCTCACACACAGAACCAATAGAGGGGAACCCATCTCAGTGTATACCAAGGTATGTGTAGGCTTAAGAATACTAGCCACAGGTACCTTCCAAAGGCCAACTGGGGATATCATGGGGATCTCACAGGCATCAGCATCCAGGGTACTCAGCACATGCCAGTGAGCATAAATATTTCCTCAACACCCATGAGGCATTGAGCAGCAATATGCGTCTCTTCCACCAGATAGCAGAATACCGTGAGGTGGTGGGTACTATAGACTGCACGCACATACACATCAAAGCACTACTCGGTGTGTGGGGTAGGGTCTATATAAACCGCCAGGGCTTCCCCCTCCATCAACTGCCAGGCCATGTGCGATGCCCAGGGCATAATCATGAATGTGTGTGCTGGCAGCCCTGAAAGCTATCACGACTCCCACGTCTGACATATGACACAGCTGTACCAGAAATTTGCCAGTGGGGACATCCCATATGGCCACCTAGTGGTGGATTCTGGTTACGCACTGGAACCATGGCTGATGAAACCCATCAGAAATGCACACACACCCAAACAGGAATTCCATAATGAGGCACATACACAAACCAGGATCATTATAGAGCATGTGTTTGCAATGCTCAAGTCATGGTTCCGGTGCCTGGACATATCTGGTTGAGTCTTGCAGTACTCTTCAGCCACACGTACACAAATGTTCATAGTACGTCCCATGCGACACAATATGATCATGCAAAAACAGCTGCAGCAGGAACAGCACGGGGCAGGGCCAGACAGCCCCCCCCCACCACCATTGCCAAGGCCATCATAAGCACAGAGGAACTTGGAGGAGGAACAATATGAGCCTGCCCATGTAGGCAGAAGGAGTCGTGCCCAGTATGCCCAGGCTTTGGCAAGGAGGCAATGCATAGATCATACACTGACATGGTAGGGACACAGGGAATGACACCGCTCTCTGACTCGCACATACAGTAAAAGGGATGCCAAACATGACACTACCTGTGGTTTACCGTGTATAGGGAGTGTACTATGTGCATCCAACATAGTCAGCCCTCCAGCACCACCCTTAACACTGGCACAGCCACAAGGTAAGTCGCTCTTCCTATCAATTGCTGAATGGAGTACTATGTTCTGCTAGTTGTATCTATGGTATGGATGTGAGCATGCAAGGGAATCGGGTGACTGAATGGAATGGCAGCAGGTAGTGGACACCTCTATGGGCAGCATGAAATCCATAACAAATATTGGTGTCAACAAGTTCAGCAGTACTAGACAAGGTGACAAATCCCACTTCAGTACATGTGGTGGCCCAAATGTGTGTCCATAGGACACACACATGCATGTCAGTGAGGCTCACATACCCAACACCAGCCTCAGCCAGCAGGACAGGTGTAGATGACCATAAAGAAAGGCTGCACTTAGGCCTCCAATTGATGGCAGTGATGAACAGCCCCGCTCCAGACCTTCACAGACAGACTACAACATGTCTGCCAGTTGTATGCTGGTTCTGAAGGGTAAGAAGTCTGAAACTGAAATGTAGGTCAATAGAACCTAAGAGCTGTACTCTGTACTGATATGCCTCTAGTCTGCATGATAGGTCAGAATACAAAACAAAATGGAAGCCAACAGAGTACCTGAAATACCAGTACAGTCATAGCAAATGTTTATAGTTGTCAGGTGTGCCCCCCTTCCCACCCACAATCCTATGTAGAAATGCAGTAACATGTACATGTGGGCTTAATAACAGTGAAGCACAGATTACCTGAGCTGGCCCAATTTACAGGATAGATTGTTGCATGTGTAAAATATGCAGAGGTCTGTGTGTTAGGTTGTTGTATGTTCTATGTTGTGTGGATGTGGTCAGCATGTAGGCATGGAGGGTTGTGTCTGGCCTATGGCCAGTACTGTTGATGACAGGGCCATGTTCTGACAACTGCAGTGCCATCCACAATGTATCCCAGCAATACCTAATTCAGCAGTCATCCATACTCACTGTCCAGATGTCAATATTTGTCACCATCTGAAAGATGGACATGCCATGAATGTGGGCCCAGACATACACACAGTACACAGGTGGAAGTACCCTAGACAGAGTACATAAAATGTAACTGTCAACTGAACACACCTGTGGAATTGTACATACAGGTTAGCAGCACATTAGTTGTCTGTGTAGTATGGAATAGTGATGTAGTCTGGCCAATCACTGGCAGACCACAAAAGGCACAGTTATGAAGTACTGAGAAACCGCTGATGTCCCTGCACAAGCCAGCATAAGGGGAATGTCCAACATATATCTGTGAGTCAGCTGCAAGAAACTTCCATAGCACACATGCACTCAGCTCACTCCACCATCAGCCACAGGTTTATCACAGGTCATATCCCTGCTGTTGGGAATGAGTACAGTATAACCCCCACTTCTATATGGGAATACCCACAGAATGCAGCATGCTGAAGAGGTGTCCCATGCAGGTGTGTCCCTAGCTGTAAGCAGCACCCTGCCAGCATCTAGACCAATGGATTAATATGGACAGGAACTATTGCCATTAATGCCTCGCACACTTACCCTGTCATCCCAGGGGAATCCAGTGGCTCACAGCCTGGGAATGTAGGAGTGACAGAATGCACTGGCCTGCTACAGATGGCCTGCATCACTACCAAATGCCCTACAGTCCTCTGTCAAAGGCCTGTGCCTCACCCGTACTGCCAATGTATGTTATCTCATAGGGTCTCAACTAGCAACATAACACAGTCCACAGAACACAAATGCAAGGCCATGTTGACAAATCCCAGTAGCATGCCCACCATGTCCCACTGCATGAACTGTGGACCAGCCCCTATATACTGTGTAATGCTATAGTGAAACATGCTAGTTAGGTAGGAGTTCTAATACCAGACATGGCAACTGTGAAACTGTGTGCGTGTGTGTGTGTGTGTGTGTGTGTGTGTGTGTGTGTGTGTGTGTGTGTGTGTGTGTGTGTGTGAAAATGAATGATTTTGAGGCCATTCATAGTCACTACACCTCACATTGCCCTACTTTAGCAAGCCTGCTGATGTCAGTTACCTTGAAATAACCCTTTGGAGAAGGGCCAGCTCCATAAGCTCCGTGGTGCTTGTGATAACTGTGTAATGCTATAGTGTAACACATTAGGTAGGAGTTCTAATCCCAGACATGGCAACTGTGAAACTGTGTGTGTGTGTGTGTGTGTGTGTGTGTGTGTGTGTGTGTGTGTGTGTGTGTGCACATGTGTGGAGATGAATGATTTTGAGGCCAATCACAGTCACTACACCTCCCATTGCCCTACTTTTGCAACCCTGCTGATGTCAGTTACCTTGAAATACCCCTTTGAATAAGGGCAAGCCCTATAAGTTCTGTGGTGCTTGCAATAACTGTGTAATGCTATAGTGCAACATACTAGTTAGGTAGTAATTCTAATCCCAGACATGGCAACTGTGAAACTGTGTGTGTGTGTTTGTGTGTGTGTGTGTGTGTGTCCTTGATAATACCTGATATTATGGACATTCACACTTACTGCTCTCCCCTTACCCCTCTTTTAGCACTGCTGCTGATGTTAGTCACCTTCAAAAATACCTGTGGAGAGCTCTCCAACATGTAAGCTCCATGGCGCGTACCATAAATGCGAAACAATGTAGTAGCAGTAACTACACAGGTATGGGTTTCAATATCACCTGTGGCAAGTGATTGTGTGGGTACATATGTATGTGTGTACCTCAACGATTTTGGCCTATTTACACCAAGTACACATCTCACAGCCTGACTTTAGCAGTCCTGCAGATATCATCTACCTTAGAAGTACCTGTTGGGAACCCTAAACCATGTCAGTTCAGTGGTGCATGTGGTAAATGAGTAACATATTGCTCTGTAAATATTGTTAAAGGTTTGAACTTCACCTCTGGCAAATGTAAATGTGTGTTTAGGGTAAAATTATTTTTGGGATCTCTCACGTACTACATCACCCAATGCCAGTATTTACAAGGGCTGGTGATGTTCCTCACCTTAGAAGTACCTTGGGACAACATCCATCCTATAAGCTCCGTGGCATGTGATAAATACAGTACACCATAGTAGCAATACATAGCTAGATAGGGGTTTGAATCTCAGTACTGGTAAATGTGTGTCTGTCATCAGTATCCTGTGTGGAGATTACTGTGATTGTGTAATAACAGGATCCATTGTGGGGCAGTGTTGCTAAATTATTATGTTGAGGAACTAGTATATGTCACAATGTCCACCTTACAAGGACAACAGATGTCAAACACCAGAGAGGCTGGTGTACAATCCATATCCCTACATGTGACATTATGGATTGGTGAATAATATAGGCAACCCTTCTATTACTCAGAGAACACTCTACACCCATGTCTCATACACAAACACACTTGGCTAGGCAACAACCATTATATTGATAGTTCCCTGCATATTGCCTCACAGATAGTAACCACGGTGTGATTGCAGTGAACTACATGTCTGTTGACCACAACAGTGCCACTGACATCAGAAAGTACTGTGATGTGTTACATCTCCTCACTGAGTGTGGTTATCCAGCAAGTAAAAGGACATGGCACCCTGTTCCATCCCCACAATAGGCAAATAAATGCTTACAGTGGCCCTTTTGCTATGTTCCCCACTGAAGGCCTGCAACAACTGTAGAGTCTGCAAATGTAACCCACAAAGGGAATACCATGCCTTATACACATGCCCTATATGGACTGACGCCACTAACTCCACTGAATACCTGTATCATGCTGTCAATGTAGGTGTAAGCATGACCTCAGTTCCATAGCCAGGTCTTACCAAATGAGGTCAAAAATGCTGCATCAGAAGATAACAATCTGTCCACACAACATACCCCAGAGACCTCAAGTACACTTCCACACATCAAAGAACATGTGTGTTGGATATGTGCACAACCCAGACACTGTCCATGTTATGGAATATAGATCATATATATGGGAAGCAGTGCACATGACTGGCCACCCACAATAGTAACCCAGATGAGTGGATGGTGAATACAATACCCACCCCTGGGGATCACTTCAGGGACTACACCCCTGAGCCACACTGTAGACTATTGTCATGTGGCCTGATGCCAAGGTATTCCCTATGTCTAGCCTTATACAGCCTTCAGGCCCATTCACCTTCTACAGACCTGTGAAGCAATGAACATATGCATCTCAGTACTGGAAAGTGTGTGTGTGTGTGTGTGTGTGTGTGTGTGTGTGTGTGTGTGTGTGTGTGTGTGTGTGTGTGTATGTGTGTGGAGATGAATGATTTTGAAGCCATTCACACTCACTATACCTCCCATTACCCTACTTTATCACGTCTGCCGATGTCATTCACCTTGAAATAATCCTTTGGCCATGTTTCAGCCATATAAGCTCTTTGGCACTTGCGTTAACTGTGTAATACTGTAGTGTAGCAAACTAGTTAAGTAGGAGTTCTAATCCTGATCCTGCCAACTGTGATAATGTGTGTGTTTCCCTGAGAGAGTGTGTGTATGTTTTTGGTAACACCTGCTTTTGTGGACATTCACACTTACTGCACTTCCCTTATTCCTCCTTTAGCACTGTTGTTGATGTTACTCACCTGCAAAGATACCTTTGGATAGTTCTCCAACATGTAAGCTCTGTGGTACATGCAATAACTGTGTAACACTATAATAGCAATATATAGCGAGGGGGTTGAAACTTAGTACAGGTAAGTGTTTGTTTGTGTGTGTGCGTCATCAGTATCCTGAGTGGGTGTTGGGGTGATTGTGTAATGACAGGATCCATTGCAGTGTGGGTTTTGCTACATCATTATATTGAGGACCTATATGTCCCAATGTCCACATTACAAGGCCAACCATTTTCAAACAGTGTAGAGGTTGTCGTAGACAATCCTCAGCCAAAAATGTGTATAGCCATGTGCAATTATTATGCGATAGCATGGATTAGTAAACAATATAGGCAACCGTTATAATGCCCAGATACCACTCTCCACCCACGGATCATACACAAACATGCTTGGTTCTTACTCTCTTACTCCGTTCCTTTCTTACTTTGTCTCTCTCTGTCTCCCCCCCCCCGCCTCTGCTGGTGGATGTGGAAATGTACATCTGTTTTGCATAGGCAGCAGCTTGAGTTTTGTAAGAAATGCTCATGACTCTCTCTCTCTCTCTCTCTATATATATATATATATATATATATATGTACATGTATGCATATATCTACATATATGTATATATATATATATATATATATATATATATATATATATATATATATATATATATATATATATATCCATATCTGTATGTATAAACATGAGTGTTGTATATACCTTCCCAGATGTATCCCACCATATTTATCTGTATATTTAGATATAACAACATGACTGATTCAACACTATGTTCACTTACAAGTACTAAACAATTGTAGAGTCAAAGCAGTTGTTCACTACTATTTAGTTATATTTGAAAGAACAACAAACATCTTCACAACTCCGATGGCTTAGTGGTTAACTGCTGTAACTATGGTGTACAGGGTTCAAGACCTGCAAGAGCTGCTTCTTTTGTTGCTAGGCAGAACAAGGGCTTTTGGATACGGAGTGGTTAAGGCAGTTTTGAGCAGCTTTAAGTGGGTTTGCGTGGGTTTGCACAACAGTAAACGGTGCTAACATATGGTTAAATGAAAAGGTGTAGGCTTCATTTACCAGTACGCAAATGTGCTTATCATTTATATTTAAGCAATGCTTACACCTGCTAAGTATAGCTCAGCCCTGGTAACCAGTGATCACATTCCAGTCTGATGAAATAACAGGGTAATGACATCTTTAATAAGTGTATTTAATTCCATCTACATAACATGCTTCTATGTGTTGTCATTACAGTAGCAAGTGGTGTGAGTATACTGTATGGGACACCTGAGTATATATGGATAGTACAGCAATTCTCTTGGTATGTCTTTCATACATGGGTAGTATCCCAAGTTATATGCAGTCACACTTGCATGTATTGTATCATTACATTACTGCTGCTAACAGTGCTTTCCCTAGTAAGAATAGATTGCAGATTGTAGTACTGGAACCATACACCCCTGCATGCAAAGCTGGACTCTTGAGTACTGACTATCATGTTCTTGGTGTGTGAGCTGTGTGTTATTAATTATTTGCTACTGGATATCGATCTAACTGTAGACTATTATGTGTATAGGACATGTCATTGAGGGCTGTTGTCATGTAGTTATGGCATACCTATCAGTGTCAGACGTCTGTCTGTCAAAACATTCATCCTAATGCATAACCTGTTGGCTAGCTGATTTCTGTACAGATGTGCAGATGTCAGGTATCCATGTTGGCTGCTTACAGGCAATATATGTTGACTGACACTGACATGTCTGCCCAGCTGTGTTATGAATGCCACAGCTAGGAAACCCCACTCTGTATGCATCTCATGCCATGGATACCTCAACTAGATTACCACAGTTAACAGAACATGCTTGGGTACAGGTCTCCAACCCAGACACTGGCCATGATATGTAACATATGTTGCATACATGTCAGTTGGGGCACCTCACTGACCCTTTACAAGAGAAAACCAGATAATTGGATGTTGCATTTAACTGTCACCTTGGGGATCACTCAAGTGGCATCAGTTGATAGATGGCCTGCTGACAAATGTCAGGTGGCATGATACCAGTGTACCCACATACCCTACTCTTCTCACCTCTCCATGGACATTAGCCTGGTTCACACCTAGGAACACCTGCACCTATGGACCCCATTACTGACAAATGTGTCAGTGTGCATTACTGAGAATAACAGTGTCTGTGTGTTTGTAAACTTGTAGCTGATAATATCTTGAGGGCCTTCTTACCAACTACACCCCCCCCCCCATTGCCATAGTTAGAAATGGCTGCTGCTGTAATTGCCAGTAAATGTACCTTGTTACACTCTTTACCCTATAGGCTACCTAGAGCTTGCAGTACCAGCATAACACTGTTGTAGAAATGGGTAGATAGGCATGGGTTAACCTCTGAGTCCTGGTAATTGTCTGTATGTGTGCGAGTGTGTATATTTGTAGGATACAGCAGTCGTAGGTCACATTCTCCAAATACAATACAATACACCTTCCATACATTATAAGTGATAGTGATGTTGCTGACATTAGGAGAGCCATGACAAACCCTCACCCTACTATCCCTGTGGCATGTGCAACTGTAGTAGCACTGATTAGATAGACAAGGAGTTGTATTGCAGTCCTGGTCAATGTGTGATTGTGAGTATGTCAGAGCATTATCATGGGTTTCAGTGAGTAAAATATCCAATGTGGGGTGTGGGTGCTGGGTAAACTGTTTTACGCCATGATACCTCCAGTACATGTCCCAAAGGCCCACTGTATGAGGACCACTGTCACCATCAACCATACAGGTAACTGACTGCACTATCCAGCCAAATGATGCATGTGCTGTGTGCAAATTCTCTGTAAAAGAATGGACTCACTGATAAGGTAGTTAGCACTGATAAACCCAGGTCTCTCAGATGTGTCTATGACTGTTATGTGTTTGTCAGTGTGTATATGACAGTATGTCACACTGTATTTTAAGTAACACCCAGTACATCCCCCATTACCATAATGTACAAGGCCTGGTGATGTTCTTCACTTAACAAGAAACTCGGGACACACCTCACCCTAAAAGCTGTGTGGTGTGAGCAATTAAGGCCATACACATTAGTAGTAATAAGTACCTAGGTAGGGGTCCTACTCTCAGTGTTGCCAAGCAAGTGTGTGTCTATGTGAAGGGATCTACTTCAGTTTCCAGAAAATACATATCTCAGGATGTCATTTATCCGAGAACTGACTGAACATTTCAAAGGAATCATCTTGTGGAAATTCATGCTATCAAAAGTAGTAGTAGATGTGTAAATGCCCTCTTTCCCACTGTACAGCTGTACAGCGAGTTGGCATATATATATATATATATATATATATATATATATATATATATATATATATATATATTTATATATTGTTGGGTGTGGATGTTGTGGGCACAGCCACCCTCATTGGGGCTATTGTTGTGTGCATGCCCCTGCTTAGTCTGCTGGAATACTGTACAGTTTATGTTAACAGGTTAAGTAGTTGTTAATCACACTATGTGTGGTTTTATGCCATCCCACACCCTCCAAACTGGAGGGCTATGCCACCCAGACCAGCACACCTATGTTTACCAACTCCAGGATTGCACTACATTGGGGAAGAGGACATATACCCTGCCAGTATCATCATCAATGACATTAAACTGGCAGACTATTTACTGATGTGATGTTTTGCCTATTTTGTATTGGTGGAATTACATAGGCCAAAATGAGTTCACTGCAAAATTAAGTACATCCATGTGTACAGTATTTTTTGTGTATTGCATCAACACCAAAGCCTTTGTGTGTGTGTGTGTGTGTGTGTGTGTGTGTGTGTGTGTGTGTGTGTGTGTGTGTGTGTGTGTGTGTGTGTGTGTGTGTGTGTGTGTGTGTGTGTGTGTGTGTGTGTGTGTGTGTGTGTGTGTGTGTGTGTGTGTGTGTGTGTGTGTGTGTGTGTATTCACAAACATTTGGTGTGTGCTACCCAGTATACTTACCATTGTCCACTGTAGAAGAGCTGCTGACAACAGCCACCAAGCACTCACCTGTATACACCCCTCACACCTATCAGCCATGTGGCACATGCAGTAACTGTTTATAGACCTGTTACTTGTGTTCAGCTGTACCCACAGTCAATGTGTCACCACAGTGCCATACCCCTTGTAAGAAACAACAGCAGACCAACATCCTGCTGACAAATAAACACCTACAACACAAACTGAATACAATATGGAGACCACAATCAGTCAATGTTAATAACAGCTATAATGCATCATGGCTGGACAGCTACACATCGACATGTAAGCATTAAACTTTCCAACTCAAAACATGTTAAACAGCATTACATTGCTAAACCTTAGTACATTCACCCTGTGCATCAGAACCATATTAGCATGTCCCTGCATTGATGGTATGGATGACAGGGATGTGGCACAGGTATCATCATATGCATAGGGCGCATTGTGGGTTTGCCAGAGACCTAGCCTGAGCCATTTGGCTGACATCATGTGTGTGTGTGTTAGGGAGTTATTTATCAACTGGGCTGTGGAGATGTGGTGTGTGTAGGTATGGAGGTGCCCTAGCTGTGTTGGTGATGTGTGTGTGTATGTATGCACACAGTTCTGCCATGTGGCTGCCCTATACATGAGTTTGTTGGACAGCTGCAGACCATACATGGCAGGGTGTACAGTTCACCGTGTCTAGCCACAGACATGAGAACTGTGCCTGCCAGGGGTTCCACGGTCACTACCAGGTAGAAGCCCAGATACGGTACTCTCCCCTGATGATGGCAAATATCTCCTGGAGCCACATCCCTGTTGGGACTGGCCAGGACCACGTGCATGTGGCCTGCTGTGTTGTGGTGTGGACAGTACCCCCCCCATGCAGTGCTCTTGCTGTTACTATGGGAGCAGCCATGACTTGTTGTATGTCCATGTAGACCTCCACCTGTTGGTGTTGCTGACCTATGTCCACATGGCTGTTGCCCTACTCCCACCATATGATCTAACACAGACACTGCACAGTCGAGGATTCCCCCCATCTCACCCAACAGTCTATCCAGGACCTCTGCAAAATAATGGTGGGCACCTGCAAGATCATGGACGTTGTCAAGTACAGCAGAATGAGTGGCCCTCTGGAGCCTTAGACTCTGTCTAGTGTAATGTTCCATACGTGCCTGTGCCTCTATGATAGACCAAAACATGCATCTGGTGACACTTGCTGTGGCACTTCTGCCAAGGGCATGATGGTCAGCAGCCTTCCTACAAGCATCCCTGTACATCTGCCTAGGTGGTACCTCGCTGGTCATCCAGCTATGGCTGCTGTGTACAGACACACTTGCCATAGTCACCACACTGTCATGTCCCATGCCGCCACCCGTCAACTGTCCCTCATCTATGGCCACTGGTGATGGGGTATGTATAGGCATTGTGACTGTGTTGGGGATGGGGTGGATAAAAGTGGGATGTCAACTGATAGCACAGCTTCAGCCCCTGACAACTTTGCCTGTGCCTCACCATACCTATCATCATTATCAGAGTCTGTATGGACACTAACATCAGTTCGCCTGCAGGAGGGTCCCTGACCCACCTCTCCACCTGTGAGGGGAAAACAAAAAACATAATTTGAGACCTGTACATCACTGCTTACCTCTACACACACACACACACACACACACACACACACACACACACACACACACACACACACATACACATACTTACAGGTGAGGTGGCACAAAGATATTACACAGACCTCTCATTACCCAACAGTCAACATGCATACATATGGCACTCAACAGCATGCAGTGCAGCAATACTCAATCCTTGTTACCAACATTATGCATCTCTGCGATGCATGAGTTGTGTTAGTAGGTGATGCCCCTTCCCCTGGAACACACTGCACCCATGTACACAGTATTGCTGTGCACCTGTACAGAACACTAGCATGTACTGTGCACCAAACCTCACGAGTGTACACACCATTGCTGAATGTGTATATGTGTGGCAGTTATGTTTGCTCTGTTGCTCACAGCCCCTATGTGTTTGTCTGACACATAATGGGGATGATATGAGGACAGACGTCAATAGTGAATGCCTGACCTCTGATTTGCAGATCTCATCATCAGCAGTGCATGTATGAGCAATAAAATCCGATTATACTGACAATCTTCAAAGCTTACTATGGCTATGAGGAGTGTACACTCCATTGTTGACATGCCAGCCTCTTCCATGATATGCAATGGGGCCACAATACTGCATATGTTAACATTACACACACCTGCTATGTGACATATGACCTGTGCAATCAAATGCAGTATCAAACAAATGTGTTAGCTGTGCAGATCCCGATTGAAATGCATACAATATGTGAGTTGCATAAGTGTGCACACCTTAACACGATGGTTTGTTGCAGCACCTGTTAAGTGAACTACAGCAGTCACTATTCCTGGAAGGGGTATACTAGCATGGCCCAACTTCAATTTCCATTATTTGGTCACTCTGCCCTACAAATGTCCCCAACTCTGCCGGATTGCAAGGTCAGCTCATGTGCACAGCCCTCGGGGGTCACACAGTGCCTTCACTATTGCTGTGGAGTCAGGGTTATGTCTGGTACAATTCATGACCTTGACTGTGTTCAGATACAGCCATTCTTAGCGAGCTTTGGATGTATGCTTCAGTTCACTGTTGTGTTTCAGGATGACACCCCTCCCCATCCTCAACCTTATTGCAGATGCTTGATAACTATGGACCACACATGAATGTCATTTTGCAGTGTTCCAAATTCAAAACGCCATGTCTACAAGCCTAGTTCCTCATAATGAACAGCAAACCTAAAGGTGTACACTGACACCAGCAAGGTACAGATGGGGATGGTGGGCATGAGGTGGAGTGAGGTGTTGCACCACATGTATCTTTATTAATATTGTCTGTAGGTTTCAGCCTTGGTCTTTCCTTTGGGAGCCTTGATGTTATGAATATGCTACCTGTAGAGTGCCCTGGCTGAAGTTTCATAGGTTCATAGGTTCATACTAGGCTATCTGCCCTAGGGCATTTATAAGCCTAGCCAGAGTGTGTTCGGCTTTCGCCACCCATTTTATATTAATTTTGCTATGCCCTTTTTCGAGGTTAGTATACTGCGCCTCTGTCTAACAGTGACACAGAAGTGATACCTGGGGTAAACCTACAATCTCCCATCCACTCATCAAGATTCCTCTTGAAGAGTCAATGAGGGACTCTGCCTAACCTGGACTGGGATTTTATTCCAGAGTGAAGGGAGCCTCTGGGTTATGAATCTGTCCCTCCAGCATGTCCTATTTATTTCAGTGCTGAGGTTCAAGTCTCTCAAGCACGTAGCTTGATGGGATTTGGATTTTCTGAGGTGCAGCATGTCCATTAATTCTGGGTTGGACATGGCTTTATACGTCAGGCACAAATCGCCTCTGAGGAGGCGGTATGCCACTGAGTAGAGCTGGAGTTTCTTTAACCAGGCAGCATATGGCATCTGTTTGAGCCCTTTGATCCTCTTGGTGAGGTACTTTTGGGGTCTTTCCAGTTGCTGCAGGTGTCTGGTAAGGTACATCCCAAAAGGGGCATTGTACTCAATTATGGGCCTTATCAGGGATGAGTAAAGAGGCACGATGACCTCCCCTGATCTAGATGTGAATCCCTTCATGATTGGGTGGGCTATATAAAATGTTTTTCTAACCACTTTGGCCACGTGGTTGTCAAATGAGAGATTGCTATCAACTTGGGTCCCCAGGTCCCTAATTACTTCTTCCGTACTTAATGGATTACCACCTATGCGGTAATTTGTGGGCACTTTGTTTTTGCCAAAAGGGATGACTATACACTTTTTGGCGTTTAGCTTGAGGCCATGACTCTGGCACCAGTTGTCTGTTTCTATGAGGCCTTTTTGGAGGATGCTTGTGTCAGCTGGAGAGTCGATTATGGCGCCCAGTTTGCAGTCATCTGCGAACTTGGTCAGCCACGGTCCTTCCCTGTTGGCCTGTACCTCCGAGAAATATATACCGAACAAGAGAGGTCCCAGGACTGAGCCCTGTGGGATGCCACTTTTAACTGGTTTGGAGTCTGACATGGCTCCAGCAATTCTAACCATGTGGGTTCTGTCCTTGAGCCAATTTGCAACCCATCTAGTGACATAGGGGTTTATATTTAAGGTGGTGAGCTTATCTATAATACCCGAGTGGGGTATTGTATCAAAGGCTTTTGCAAGGTCCAGGTAGGCTGTGTGGACCACCTTCCCCTCATCAATGGCCTTGGTGACTGTTTCAAAGAAATTGACCAGGTTTAAGAGGCAGGATCTGCCCTTAACAAAGCCGAACTGGGTAGGATCCAGTGTCTGTAGGTCCCCAATATCTTTATTTATGAGGTCCATGATGATCCTTTCCATAGCTTTGCAGACCAAGCTAGTCAGGCTTATGGGGCGATAGTTTCTAGGATCCGTTGAGGCACCACCTTTGTGGAGAGGGACCACTGTTGCTGTACGCCACTCTTTGGGTACATATCCTGTAGTAAGGCTGAGATTGAACAGTAGTTTTATGTTTGGGTTTAGCTCTTCTTGGAGTTCATGTAGGACGCAGCCCGGGACACCGTCTGGTCCCATTGATGCTGTGTTTTTTGCTTTGGAGAGGGCAGCTCTTACCTGAGCATCTGAGATGTCAGGGGGGCAGCACACTGCTGGGATAGATATTTTTCCTTTTGGTGGGGAGGGGTGAGAAGTTTGCGCTGAACCTATCAGCTAGGATGTTGGCAATGTCTGTGGGTTCAGTGTATTTTTTGTCATTTTGGACTAATTCTGAGCATATCTGGGAATTCCCACCCAGGTTCCTAACATAACTAAAGAAAGCCTTGTGATTATCCTTAGTGTCCTGTGCAATTTTTCTCTCTAAGCTGGCCTTAGACGATTTTATGAGTGACCGTAGTTTTTTGCTAATACTGATCAGAGATGCCTTCCCTTTTTGGGATTTTGCTCTATCATGTAGTAGCTTCCTCCTTCTATTGTATAGTTTGTTTATGGCTGGGGTCCACCAGACAGGACGTCTGCCTTTGGAGGATTGGGTCTTGGTTTTATTTGGGATTGCATGATCCATGTATTCCTGAAGGTGTTCATAGAATGCGTTTATAAAGGATTCTGCAGTCTGGGCCGTATTTTCCACAGGCCCAGGGGCTTTCAAGGATTCCACCTCAGTTATGAGGAGTGTGAAATTTACTTTAGAGAAGTTTTTCACTGTGGTTTTCTGGGCAGGGGGTGGGGTCGGGATGTGAATATCCAGTGAGATTAGTTTATGGTCTGATCTTACCAGTGAGGGATACACTTCTGCTCTGGAGCATAGAGTCCCCATGTAGGTGATGATCAGGTCCAGAATGTTTTCCCCTCTTGTGGGAGTGGTAACAAGTTGTTCCATAGCATTTGAGTTTATAAATTCTAGGAACCTTTGGGCTAGGGTGTTGGAGCTAGAGTAATGCTCCCAGTCTATGTTTGGGTAGTTGAAGTCGCCCAATATAATGGTGTTTGGAGAGACCTTCATATTTTCCAGTGTTCTCAGGAAGGCCGAGTGGGGTTCCTGGGTTTGGGAGGGTGGTCTGTAGCAGGCTATAAACTAGAAGGCAGTTTTTCCCACTGTTAGTTGCACATGGATAGTCTCTGATGCTTCGTGCTGTGCCACCAACCTGGAGGTGTGGGTATCTTTGACAAATATTGGTACTCCCCCTCCTTTTGTGGTTCGGTCCAAGTTTTGGGGCCGAAAAGCATGGTATGAGGTATAACCTGGTAGTGCTGGGGTGCTCTCGGGAGCCTTGAACCAGGTTTCTGTTACTGCACAGATATTGATGTTCTCCATGCTAAGGAGAGTGTCAGTGCATCTTGAGGTTTAGACTTCTGGCGTTGAGTAGCATTACTCTTAGTTTCTTATCCCTTGTGATACCTATGGAGGTGGGTTTGCCTTTTGAGCCTTGCCTAAAAAAGGCACTATGGGGGTGGCAAGAGCCTTTGCCAATATCCAGCCCAGGGTGACAGGTGCAAGCTGTCCCTAGCGAAGCAGCATGGCTTGTCGAGCATGTCATCCCAGGCTGACAGGCATTGGATCCCCTTTGAATGACACCAATACTTACGCCAATTGTTGAAATTGATCATCTTATCTTCAAATTGTGGCATCATTCTTGGTGAGGGTAAGATGCTACTCAAGGTCAGGGTCATACCAGCCTGGGCTACATGCTCAGAGAGCTCCTCTATGTCTCTTTTCATGTAGTCCAGGGAGGTACGTCTCAGGTCATTCACACCAGCATGGACAATGACTGAGTCATATTTGTACTTGCCTTGGAGTGACCTGAGTGCTTGTGTTATGTGGCTGATTGTAGCGCCTGACAGGCAGCTCACCATGGCCTTCTCCTTGTTCAGCCTGGTGAGCGGGACATCAGTGTGCCTGACGATAGAGTCACCTATTACAAGTGTATCAGGTGTGTTGTTTAACCTTAAGGGCTGTGACTGTTCGGCACACTGGCTTTGTGAGCTATGTACTGCACATGTTTTGTTTTGGGGTAGCGGTTGCTTGGGTGTCTGCTTTGGAGGTCTCTGCTGCTTTGGCTGATCTTTATTTAGAGCCTCCGAGTATGTTTTTGTGTGTTTGGTTTGCTGTCGTGGTAGGTATATGTGAGACTGGAATTGTAGTGAGTGTGGTTTCCTTCTCCTCCTGACTGGTTATGCCAGTACTGAGTTGAGAGAGCTTAGCCTCCAGTTTAGCTATATGGTTGCATCTCTCACATGTGTTGGAATTTGTTGGGAGGAGGAGAGGGTTGTCTGTGTACATGAAGCAGTTGTAACATTGCCTCAAGATTCCCAGATTCACCAGCTGGATTGGAGAGGAGATTGACAACTGACCTTTGGACATGTTAGAATAGTATTGGGAATTCCTTTATAATTGAAAAAAGGGCCAATGGGGAACAAAGTACTCAAGGGGAGTTTGTGAGGGTGTAGTGCTTTTAATTTTTTAGTGCTGACTTATATAATTGCTTTAGTGAGCAAGTGCCAGGCTTTAGAGTAGGAAAAGGGTGTTTATTATGAGAACTAGATCAGTTCTAAGGGAAAAAGTGAAGAGCAGACTTTGTGGAGCCAAGAATAGTTTAAACCCAATTAAGCGGCGCTGCCCGATGCTGCTCTATGCGCAAAATCGTGCAAAGCCACACTAAAGCGGGTTTTATACAGGGGGACTTGAAAGAGCTAGAAATTGGCCCAAAATGGCCAATAGACCACCAGATTCTTGTGCTGGGAACACTCCTCCAGGGAAAGATAGGCTGCTCTAAGCTCCCCACTGCCACTGGTGAACAAAGAAACCTCCCTTTATCCAAGAAAGGAAATGGGCAACACAGGAACTTTCCAAAAGTCCAGAATACAGCAAAGCCTGTATTTGGACTACTCTAGGTCAGGAAAGATGGGAAACAAGGATCATTTTTTTTGTTTTTTTTTCTTTTTTTGCAATAAACAGCAGGAAAATGCAATAAATATGTAACACAGGCTAGCACACTTGAGTGTGTAGCCTCAACAGGTAAATGCAACAAACAGGACAAACTTTAAAAGTGCAGGTGCAAAAACAACTTTAAACAGTTAAAACAGTTCAAGAAGCAGAAATACTTGCAGTTTAGCTAGATTGGACAGTTGCCCAGGTAGTAGCAGGAAAAAAAAACACTTTTATCAGGTTAGCAGTTCCTGTGGAACAACTCTTCCTTCTGATTACCCTAACCATAGGCCACACTAATGCAGATTCCAGGTGATTGTCAACACAGGTACTGCACAGGCAAACAGACATTCCTGCAAGTCCCTCAGTGTTGCTGCATATTTCTGGGAAGCCTCCACGACCAGTTTGCAACATGTGTTGTCATCTGTCTTGGATAGGCATCTGTTTATTTTCTACATTAATGTTGTCCCATAGTTCATAGTCACATACATGACTGTCTGCACTGTTTGCCATGATATATGCAATGATGAGGTAAGGCTACTTCTCTCACTCTTGAGTGCTACCTTTCGGATATGGGATCCATTCCATGGTTTGTAAGATGTGTGCAAGCCACGGCTCCCTCTGTTGCAGGTGAGTGGGCAAATCTCATGGGCATACTTCCTGGACAGCGGACCATTACTTGGTGTAGCATTGAGGCCCTGTACTTGATGGAAGGTGTCTACTCAAGAAGAGTGAATGCTGTCAGTACCTCAAAAGCTGCTTCCACAATATGTTATTTGGAGTGTCTGCACACATATGCTTCCAGTGTTTGTTAAGGTATGTATTCCCAATATTTGTTATCCTAACATAGGATTCCATATTACACATTCATTGCTCATGTTAGAATCACGTTAAAGGTTCTAAACGGTGTGGAATGTGGCATTGTGATATGCCGTTATGTAGAGCTGTAACAGTTACCATTGTAATAGTGGTGTATACACTGTTGTAGCCACTGTATAAGGGTAATGTTTCAGACATTTCCCTACTGTGGGCCATTTGTCCCACCATTATGTTCATCTCTGTCCACACATCTTACACTGACAGTTTGTTAGGTATACTGCAGGACTCTTACACACCCTTCAGATGTGCCACCATGGTGACCACTGTGATGCAGTGAAGTTAATAGCAACAATAAGTGAACATGTACAGCATGCATTATGGCTAGGTGTGTTGAAAGTGTGTATGGCAAATACTATGGCCATAACATGGCCAGTGTGTTGGCAAACCTGAACAAAACAACTCCATACTCACCAGCTACAGGCTGCTGCCCTTGTATACCAGAGGGACCTACATAGTGTTGTGAGAGATGTAATGTCAGTAGCCACACTTGTGGCATTGGTACAGGGTGGGAGCAGCATTTCAGTACATCAACAGTACAAACCCACAATACTAGAGATTATGCACATCTGTTCATTACTGCACTGCAGCAACAGACTATGTTATTTGACATTTGCATGAAGATACTTTACAGATGAAGATGGATAAGCAACAGTGGTCTACTAATGTGCCCTGGGGTCTTATCTGCATGTTCCTCATCCATTGTGTGGGTAGCACCCACCTCCACAATGCTGTCTTCAGGTTCCTGGCTGGGCAGGTTGGTGGGTGCCCCAAGGCTGGCGAGGAGCTCCTCAGCATATGTCAGTGGGGGATGGATGGAATGACCCCCTGGTCCCTCCTAACTGCAGCAGCACGCTGACGGGCATGGCGGATGAGATCAGTGCATTGATGTCGCATCTGCTCATAACTGCAGTTATGCAGGCCAACATCATTTACCCTGTGGACGAGCTCATTCCACAGATTGGTCCTCTCCTGCAAATCATGGGCCCTGTGTCCAAAGGGGGTTCTGCGGTGTAGTACAATGAAGTTTATGGTAATATCATTCTCCTGGGGAGTATACGCAGGGAGACATTCACAGGATATTGTACCTGGAAGACATAAACAGCCAGCTGTGTAGTATTTCCAATAGCCAATGTCATAGCAACCAACTACTATAAATGACTACATCATGTTAGCATTGTCTGTTTACCTTTCCTGTATGGAATGCATCCTTCCTGTGTGTGGGCAGCAGTGTTACAGACAGCAGGTAACAATACCTCTTAATAACAGGACTTACTGACACAGGCCAATTACATGTTTGTATAAGGTTCCAGACCTAGGGACAGTGTGTGAGTATTGCTGTTATATACAATGAATATGTTTACTTTTACAGGGTTTGTGTGTACATGCTAGTTTTGCATGGAATGCAGTCTGTCTGCATAGCTCTCAACTGTGGGCCTGTCCACATGATGGCCAGAGGTTTGGCTGTTATGTTTTGTCTGTTCACCACACAGGTCTTGTCTCTGACATATCAGTGCCATTCTCTCCATTGGTTGCTATCAGTACATAACAACATCCATTTTTGTTTCTGACTTCATATTCCTGAGTATGGGTATGTTGCAATCAATCCTGAAAAACAAGCAACTTTCATAGTGTATAACAGCAATATTTCAAATATGGCCCTGTGTTTCAGCCTCTATCCTCCACCTATATACCAGGCTTTGTCCAGATGTCATGCAGTAAGAGTTTGTTAGGTAATGGCCTATCATTATTTAGTGCTGACATTCCTGGTATCATTCCAGTGATGTTATGAACTCCAACACAAATTGTGGGGTAGGGTCCATATATACGAGGGCTACAGCTGGACAAAACATGTGTGACCCTGTACAGTCCAGAGGTCAGTATGTGGAGAACACTGTTAGACATTTTATGGGGGAAGGGTATTAAATGTTTTTAACCTAGGCTGTTACAACATGTGAGGGATATCAGTAATGAGAAACATTAAGGCATATGGCTGTAGATTTTCATATGTTTCATCATGGGAACAGTGGTGGGCTAGAGCTCACTGTCTTACACACAGTTCTGTTTGTCAGTGTGATAGTGACATTTTAAGTTAAGCATTGTTATGTAACAGATACATTTACATTGTGACAACTAATACTTTTCCCCATAGGGGTTGAGTACAGAGTGTAATTGGAGGCTGCTGAACTACATCTGTAATTAAGTGTTGATTGACTCTTATCTTCAAGGCAAGTGTGTTTTTTACTGTTGTACTACTTGAAGGCTTTAGCCTAGACAGCAAAGTATGTTATGTTTTGCAGATTACTGTATCACATGTTTTGTTTGAGAGTTGCATTAATCAGTTATTATGTATTTAAAACACCTAACTGCTATAAGAAATGGCATAAACAACTGAAATAGTACACAAATAAACATTTCTATGTATGCAAACTTGTGTGTGGTGTCCTGTCCTTTGCATTGTGTGTATGTATGTTTCATGCAATAATTTTCATTTGTAGGAAAGAGTCAGACACTGGCCATTTCAAAGGGTGGCAACTGTAGGAATAATGGCTGTTTGATATGCTGTGCACCCTCTGTATATACTCTTTTTATAGGTTCATAGGTAGGTACTGGACTATCTGCCCGAAGGCATATATTAGCCCAGCCATGTTGTGCGGTATTCACCACCCCTTTGGTTAGTTTGCTAGGCCCTTGATCTAGCAGATAGTACCCTTGGCCCCTATCTAGTAGAGCTATTGGTATGTTGCCTGGTGTGAACTTTCTGTTACCCATCCACTCGTCAAGGTTCTTCTTGAAGAGTGATATTGAGGGGCTCTGTCTTACGTAGATCGGGACCTTGTTCCATAGCAAAGGAAGTCTTTGCGAAGGGAATCTATCCCTCCAGCATGTTCTATTCATTATTGTGCTGAGGTTTATATCCCTAGAGTGTGTAGCTCGAGTGTATTTGGTTTTGCTAAGATGGAGCATGTTCAACAGTTCTGGGTTGGACATGGCTCTGTATGTTAGACAGAGATCGCCTCTGAGAAGGCGGTATGCAACAGGGAAAAGCCTTAGTTTTTTCAATCGTGCTGCATAGGGCAACTGTTTGAGGCCAGTAATCCTCTTAATGAGGTACCTCTGTGGTATCTTCAGCTGCTGGAGATGCCTAGCCAGGTACATAACAATTGGTGCATTGTACTCAATAATGGGTCTGATGAGGGAAGAGTAGAGGGGCATCATTACATCCTTAGATCTTGATGCAAACCCTTTCGTGATCAAATGGGTCACATAGAAGGATTTTCTAACCACCTTGGCAACATGGTTATCAAAGGAAAGCTGACTATCTACTTGGGTCCCTAGAACCCTTATTACTACTTCAGATTTCAGGGGGTTACCTCCTATGTGGTAGTTCGCGGGTACTCTGTTTTTTCCAAAGGGGATTAATACGCATTTTTTAGCATTTAGCTTGAGACCATGGCTTTGACACCATGCATCAGTCTCATTAAGGCCCTTCTGGAGGATATCCATGTCGGCCGGAGACTCTATTATAGCATCCAGTTTGCAGTCGTCCGCAAACTTGGTCAGCCACAGCCCTTCAGTGTTTGCCTGTACTTTAGAGAAGTATATGTCAAACAGGAGGAGCCTCAGGACAGAGCCCTGAGGCACACCGCTCGTTACTGGTCTGGATTCGGACATAGATCCCACTAGACTTACTTTGTGGTATCTGTCTGAGAGCCAGTTTGCGATCCATCTTGTAATGTAAGGGTTTATGCCCAGGTTGGTGAGTTTATCAATAATACCCGAATGGGGAATGGTGTCAAATGCTTTAGCAAGGTCAAGGTAAGTCATGTGTATCTCCTTTCCCTTATCTATAGCCTGAGTAACTGTCTCAAAGAAGTCCACCAAGTTCAGGAAGAATGATCTGCCCTTGACGAAGCCGAACTGTGTGGGGTCAAGTGTTTGGAGGTTCCCAATCTCTCCATTTATGAGTTCCATAATGATTCGCTCCATTGCCTTACAGATCAGGCTGGTCAGGCTTATTGGTCTGTAGTTCCCAGGGTCAGTTGTGGGCCCACCCTTGTGCAGTGGAACCACCATTGCTGTGCGCCATTCTATGGGCACATATCCTGTCGAGAGGCTGAGACTGAACAGGGTATTCAGATGCGGGGTTAATTCATTTTGGAGCTCGCATATGACACAGCCCGGAACACCATCTGGTCCCATGGAGGCAGTGTTTTTAGCTTTAGATAGAGTCTTATTAACCAACGTATAATAATTGGAGTTACACAATCCCCTGGAATAGTAATAGGCCCTGTAGGTGGTGGTGGGGGGGATTTGCACTGAACCTGTCAGCCAAGATGTTGGCAATGTCAGTGGGGTCAGTGTATTTTGTTCCATTTTGTACTAGCTCAGAACAGACCTGAGCATTGCCATTTAGGTTTTTGACGTAACCATAGAAGGCCTTATGGTTATCCTGGGCATCCTTGGCAACTTTCTTTTCGAAATTGGCTTTAGTTGACTTGATGATGGCCCTCAATTTCTTACTAAAGCTGATCAGGGAAGATTTTTCTACTTGAGATTTGGCCTTTTTTTGTATAAGTTTCCTCCTTTTATTGTACAGTTTGCTTATGGCCGGGGTCCACCAGACTGGTTTCTTCTTGCTTGAGGAAGGAGTCTTGGTTTTATTTGGGATAGCATGGTCCATGCAATCCTGAAGATGTATATAAAGTGCCTTGGTGTAGGATTCTGCATCCTGGATATCATTATCCTTCTGCAAGGGAATAGGGAATCTTTCCACTTCTGACGCAAGTAGATTGAAGTTTGCTTTGGAAAGGTTTTTTAACATGGTTTCTTTGACTGGGGGAGGTGGAGGGGTGAGGATGTCTAGGGTTATCAGTTTGTGGTTTGATCTGACCAGAGAGGGAGTGATAACGGGTGTGGTACAATGGGCGCCCATATTTGTGATGACTAAATCCAATATGTTGTCCCCTCTAGTGGGAGAACATACCAGTTGTTCAAGGGCATTTGAATTTATAAATTCTATGAACCGCTGGGCATAGGAGTTAGAACTTTGGTAGTTCGCCCAGTCTATACCAGGGTAGTTGAAATCACCCAAAATTATGGTGTTGGGTTGGACCTTTATATTTTCCAATGCCTCAAGGAATGCTGAGTGAGCATATTGGGACATGGTGGGTGATCTATAACAGACTATAACTTGAAATGTGGTTTTGCCTGCTGATAGTTGCACAAGGATGATCTCTGGGGCACCATGCTGTGCCACTAACCTGGAGATGTGGGTATCCTTGATGAATATGGATACACCTCCGCCCTTTGTACTGTGATCTGGTAACTGAGGCTGGAAGGTATAATATGAATTGTAACCTGGTAGTGCTGGGGTGCTCTCTGGAGCCTTGAACCAGGTTTCCATCACTGCACAAACATCGATTTTCTCCATACTGAGGAGTGCCTCGAAAAGTGCATTTTGAGGTTGAGACTTCTGGCGTTGAGTAGCATTACCCTTAGTTTTTGGTTACCTGTGCTGGTTACAGTGGTTGGTTTGTCCTTTGAGCCTTGCCTAAAAAAGGCACTATGGAGAGTGCAAGAGCCTTGGCCAGTATTCAAAAGCCTAGGGGTGACAGGTGCAAACCATCTCTGGTGAAACAGAGAGGCTTGTCTATCATGTCATCCCAGGCAGACAGACACTGGATCCCCTTAGAATGACACCAGAAGCTTAGCCAATTGTTGAAATTGATCATTTTGTCTTTGTATTGTGGTATCATTCTAGGTGTAGGCAGTATGCTACTCAAGGTCAGGGTCATACCAGCTTGGGCTTCATGATCAGAGAGCTCCTCGATGTCTCTTTTCATGTAGTCCAGGGAGGGACGTCTTAGATCATTCACACCAACATGTACAATGACAGCGTCATACTTGTACTTGTTCTGGAGTGACCTAAGTGCCTGTGTTATGTGGCAGATCCTAGCACCCGACAGGCAGCTGACAGTAACCTTCTTCTTGTTCAGCCTGGTGAGTGGAACATCTGTGTGCCTTACTATAGAGTCTCCTATTACAAGCGTGTTGGGTATGGTGTTTTGCCTTAGGGGCTGT